>NC_069499.1:968491999-968791999 GCF_027579735.1 Bombina bombina | reverse complement strand
GCTAGCATAAAAGGAGTAAGAGTCTGACAAATATAAATATATATAATAAAACAGTACAACTGAGGTCTAAGGATTACCATAATAATGCCCACTAAACTGGGTGTGAATCTCAACTATAATAATCTGTCTATAGAACTGCATACATGGGGACCCAGATAACAATTTTCAAACTCAACAATTGGATGACTTAGAATACAGATATGTCTCAATAGGGTCGGAAGAAGCACATTAGGGCAGGATACTAAGTTACCCCTAATTATATGGCAATATTTCTAAATGTACAAAGTATATTCATTAAAAAATACATGTTAAACAGACTGCTGAACATGTAAAAGAGCAAAATACAGATTTGAAGAGAAATAAGAAACCTCTAAACTTATAAACTCCCCCTATTAGCAAGACATGCTGCCACCTATATTGCCACTAAAGGTTTTAAAAACATAGAATGAGATCTTCAAATAGGTGTATACATTGCGATGTACAGGAGAACTATACAACCCTAGGTTTCAGCTGTGAAGGAATATAACTGGCTAGAAGCTGTTTAGTGAATATTCAATGGGTCAGTTATGAGATTATTAGCAAACATTCTCGGGTATATAATAAACAGGGTCTAAGATTAAGCACTGCAAGCAAATATCTATATCAATAAACATAAATGAGGGCAAAAGGAACAGCAATCTACCGAAAAAAACAGAAATATGCATTAAAAAAGAAAAAAAAAAAAAAAACCCCATAAAAATAGAGAGCATTATGCAACCTAGTCACTCAAATGTTCCCATATCACATTATCGTAGTAAGAAACTGAACATATATTGCAGAAAATTAACGGTATTGAATAAACAGCATTATGAGAGTCCAAAGCTACCAAAGAGTAGTTTAGAAGTCCCTGGAACAAGTTCAGACCGTCCCTACGAGCAGTTAAAGGAGCTTCCACTAGCCTTGCTTACAGCTAAATAAAAACCTGGAGTTCTCAGCCAACTCCTGAACGCATGAGGCCTGTACCGGCATCCCACAGCTGAGGAGCAAATGATCTAATGCCAGGTATAGCCAAGTCATAAGGGGAGTCTGTCTGCAAACCTCCGGCTCCTACCATGAATATCTCCCAGAGAAATAGCGTGTAGGGGAACCTCTCAAATTTCCGCTCGCTCCCATCGCTCTGCGTAGGTAGTGGTGCGATGCAATCTTGGGCCCCCAGTAAGATAGACAGCCCGTCCCTGGGCTCCGCCATACACCGCAAAAATCTGACTGCCCCGTCTGGACTCACATGCAGACCCATGTCTAGGGATGACATGCCATGCATACCGCACTGTGAGGCTGCTGAGTTATAGGTGAGGAGGGGCTGGGATATGGTATTTACAGGCTCCGGTATCGCTTCTTTAGCTTGTCGGTCGTGGAGCCGTTGTACAGTCTGCTCAGAACCCTTCTCACAGGCAGATGAGGTAACGAGCGATTGCACATCATTAACAAGCTGTTGAGTGAGTTGAGAGATCAAGATCTCAAAAGATTGCTCCCATTGTATTACGGAATCCATTTTGCACCTTGAACACTTTGCTATTTTTCCGACGATGTCTCAAAATCTTTAACATTGACTTAACACCCGCCGAAATCTTAGTTCAGCAAAACACTTGAAGCGGTCGTAAATGTCAGTAGTTATAACTTTCCCTACTTTGGTTTGTATCAGTTCAAATGACTGGGTGTGCTGGATAAGCAGGATACTGGGGGGTAGATGAAGTTCCAAGCCGTAGTCAGGCCTCCACTGCGCACTTCATCTAGATTAGGCTGCTGGACTGAAAGCTGGTTGAAAATAGTATAGATCAATTCCACGGATGTTCTCTTTCCATAAACTCTGAAAATACAAGCTTGGTTAATCGAATAAGGAGAGGTAAACAGCGGTTTTATCGCATCCCATGATCAGCCAAAATCAAGAAGCAGCTATCTTAGCCGATGGTCAGACACGCCCCCCCTCAGCGGTAATTTAACAGCCGAGAATGCTGGAGCTTCCTGCAGCTTCGACGTATATATATGTTGTGCGGTATTATAAGCAAAGTACCACACAACATATTTATACGTCATAAACTACATCTAAAGTATCCAAAATTCCAGATCTATTTTTATAAAGGGGAGAGTTTACCATCACTTTAAAGGGACACTGAACCCAATTTATTTCTTTTGTAATTCATGCAATTTTAAGCAACTTTCTAATTTACTCCTATTATCAATTTTTCTTCGTTCTTTTGCTATCTTTATTTGAAAAAGAAGGCATCTAAGCTTTTTTTGGGGTTCAGAACTTTTGACAGCACTTTTTTATTGGTGGATCAATTTATCCACCAATCAGCAAGAAAAACCCTGGTTGTTCACCAAAAATTGGCCGGCATCTAAACTTACATTCTTGCATTTCAAATAAAGATGAAGAAAATTTGATAATAGGAGTAAACTGGAAAGTTGCTTAAAATGTCATGCTCTATCTGAATCACAAAATAAAAAATTTGGGTTCAGTGTCCCTTTAAGTAAAACTTTTGCTTAATCAAATCCTAATAGGGAATAAGGTGCAGTAAAGTTTAAACATGTGTAAAAAAACATTTTTAAAAGCCTTTAATTTTTATTTTCTTCTGCTGCTTCTTGCTGAGCACCAGCTTCACCCAACCTGACACTGGATTCTAGACAGTTGATTGTGATATGTATGGTCTCGCATTCCACTGTTTACACTACAGTCTCCTAACTGGTAAAGATTCTGTGCTGAGCCAGCTCAGTCCGTTTTTATGACTATATATATATTCACTGAGACTACCAAGGATAGGTTCAGGCTAGTGGTTGCCTTCCGATTGGAGGAACTAGTCCACATAGGGAAATAATGAAAAAAGCAGCTGCTAAACAGAAAGCCTGGGAACAAATTTTGAGTATTTTCAAAGGTATTTTTAAATAAATCTATGACTATTGTATACATATTTAAATGTGCTTTATTACAGGTTATCCACTCTGATGATTGGTTTAATGTAAATTAATATCTAATATTGTCCCTTTAATAAAATTTCAATAACGTTTATTTATAAATATTTTTACTATCCATTTTCCCCCCTGGAAATACTCATTTAGACAAAGACCATTGTCAATTGACTAGATTTCTTCTAAGTAACTCGGAGGATATTACTTGATATGTATATAAATATATATACTGTATATGTATAAAACCTGTTTCTCAATTGCTGAAAACATAATTTGTAAGTAAAATGTTTTAGTGTCTCAGAACAGAAGATAAGAAGATAGGGATCATAAAACTTTGGCAAGATTGATAGATAGAACATTTTATTTCAAGAAAAGATTAAAAAATGTACTTTGAAAATAAAATGTTTAAAGCTGACCTGCTATATCTTCACGTCTATTATACAAACATCCATTAGATTTCTAATCTCAAACTAACATTGATTTTTTTTTCTAACCAAACCAAGTTTGCTATATCAAATTTCAGCATTTAATGTAATTAGTTTGCAATTCATTCTGTAACATGTTGGATCTTTTTGGCCCACGCACTGTGTGTTCATTCTCGGAGATAAATGATTATGTAATAACTTTGATATACTTTGGCTCCAGATTAGACATTAGTGGAGAAGATGTGAACCTTGCAGAGATTTATCTGTGTAGGTTAGGTGTCACAAAGCAAAATAAGGTTTTTAAATCATGACTGACCCCTCTGCATAGGCTCCCTGGAGCCTCCAACTGTGATTAAAACACGTCTTTAAATGCAAGCATCAGAGATCCTCAGTGGGAACTTTTGAAGCATTTAACTGGCTATTAGGTTTTTAGCAAAGCATAGAGAGTTGCAGGAAGTGCCTGCATATTTTATGAATGCATCAGTAAAAAAAAAGACAAGAAAAAACTCTTCACAAACAGTGACCTTTTCTATGTGAAAAACAAACATGTGCAATTCTGTCAATGTTCCCTCTAAGTTTTGTGTGCACAAAACTTCTGCCTTGTGCAATTTTTGGTCATGTGACTAAAATGTGTGTGTATTTGATTAGGATTGCTGCTTTCAGGGAGGACACATATGAAAAATACATATACCAGGGTTCTTATAATGGAACATTATTCAAACATTTCATTAAACAGCCCCTGACATACAGTATGTATTTTCCATAAGTGTCCTCCCTTAAGGCGGCAATATGCAACCCTAGTATCTGAGCATAGTTAAAGTGGAAAATGTTCTAAAGGTAGCAAACATCTCTGCAATATAAGTTTCATACAGGAATGGATGGTCTATTATGTTGTCTCTTTTTAAATATAAACTTCAGTTTTATTTCTATATAGCAGGATTACCTTGGGTGAGAGCAGGCTAATAACAATGTTTACTAATCAGCTAATTATTTCACCTGTTCTTCAGTTCAGATATCTTGAAAATCTGGCCTGATAGGGAGGTCTGAGGACAGGTTTGAAAACCCCTGCTATATACTGTATTATGCAGTAAACACCAGAGACTGGGCACTCACTTTTATTTCATTTATAAAAAGTTTTATATTAAAGTTTTTGTAGAAAATAGAAAGAGGTTAGTAAACTGTACTTATATAATTACAATAGAACATATGTAATACATATACAGCTCAACCTCAGCTTTAAAGGACAAGTCAACACAGTAGATTTGCATAATCAACAAATGCAAAATAACAAGACGATGCAATAGCACTTAGTCTTAACTTCAAATGAGTAGTAAATTTTTTTTTCTGACAATTTTAAAAGTTATGTCTTTTTCCACTCCCCCTGTACCATGTGACAGCCATCAGCCAATCGCAAATGCATACACGTACCATGTGACAGCCATCAGCCATTCACAAATGCATACACACTTATTCTTGCACATGCTCAGTGGGAGCTGGTGACTCAAAAAGTTTAAATATAAAAAGACTGTGCACATTTTGTTAATGGAAGTAAATTGGAAAGTTGTTTAAAATGGCATGTTCTATCTGAATAATTAAAGTTTATTTTTGATTGAGTGTCCCTTTAAGGCTTGCACATGATAGTCCTAAAGCCCAACTTGTGACTGTCCTAAACTTGTTAATACCAATACATTCAACAATAAAGTCAAAGCATTTTAAAACATAATTTTTCCCCTTTTCCTACAGGTATAAGCAGGTGAATTGAAGAAAATGTGGAGGCTCAGGCTCTGTTGATCTAAAGATCTCTGGGCTTGTGAGATTGTATACAAAATCTTGATAGCACTATGAAGCCCCTGTTATAATTCTCTAAAGGCAGTTTTTACCTTGAGGACAATGAGTCACACAAAGGGGTGTTGTAAATACAATGCATACATTACAATAGGACTCACAAAAAAACATAATTTAAAAATCTTATCAATTGAGTAAATGACTTATTGAAATAACTGTATGCAGAAAAAAATTCAATTTACACCAAGAAAAAAAATATTTAATGCAAACAGAGCTACATTTATTGTTATGCGTGCAGCAAGGTTCTCATAGAGAGAACTTGTCCAGGTGCCTTTAGGGCCTCCAGAGCAGCATTGGCTGTTGGAATTTAAGATTGTACAAGCAGTCACTTGTGCAACCCTGCCCCTCCTCTCTTGTGAACAATGGTGTGAGAGCAGAGCTTGACAGCCATTCCCGGGTGAACAAGTTTGGATTGTCAGATGTCCCCAACTTCTCAGGTTGTGAACACATTAAGAAGCAGACGTTGTATGACCGGTACTCTTAACTTTCAGTTGCAGACTTGCATGAAATGACTCCTAAGCAAGCTGCTTATAAATGGGGCCCAGTGTAGAAATTAGAATAAAACTACACTTCACATGCAAAAAACACTGTGAAATTCATATTTATAATACAAATTCAAAGCTTATTGTTTACCTTATTGAAAAATGAGTTTCTCTGCCTCTGCTAGTGGGCTGTTTTTTTTAAAACAGTTAAAATCCACAGAATACTTGGCTCATTTGGAGAAGCAAATCTTGTCGTGAGTATGTAGCTGGCAAGGCTAGCCACAATATTAAAAGTTACCTTTTTTTAATTAATTTCTATGGTGTGCAACTGACATTGTGAAAAGTAAAAATACCCAATTTTTAAGATCTAATTTCCATGAAAAGGGGCACATTAAATAATGATTGATATTTGAAAGTTGATTTACTATGGATAAGTAAATATTTTATATTATAATCTCACAATGTTTACTGTCTCTTTTACATGATAAACAATTGGGTCTTTTAAGGCACTGGGTTCCATAAAACTATCAGTAATATGATACATATAAAGAGTTAAGGTCAATACTCAAAGATGTTGATATGTACCTTTGAAGTAATGTTGTCTTGAACTTGGATGCCCCTTGGAAACTCCCTATGCCCACTAAGTAGTTCTGGCTCTCCTCTACAACTCTGTATTTCCCCTAAAATGTCATTGCGCTGCTCCCAGATTATGTAAACCATAGAATGCAATTATACTCTCGCTGACCTTTTAGGGTTAGCAAAGCATTGTCCCACTGGAGTGATCTAAACGCCTGAATCATAATTTCAATACCCCAAAGATGCACTAAATTGTGGTTTGGCTTCTCCGATGGGTCTCCTTATAGGCTGGCTAAGGGAGGGGACAAGCAGTGTGAGGCTACAGCAGAGAGGGAAGGCTGAAGTTATTTGATAGGCAGGAGCAGAAAGTCCACAGACAGCATCTTGGATTCAAAGGACTTCTGTTGGTTGATTCCTTTGTATGAGCAGTAAGCCATGTGCATGTAAGTTGGTGAGGTTGGCAGGGTGTTGGGCAGCATGCATGTTCTATAATATGCAGGTGATGGTAGTAGGTAAGGTTTTGATAAATAAAAAAAGGTGATGGCATGCATGCAACTAGTGAGGAGTTGCATGGACTGCAGGTGTGAACAGGCCTAGATTTGTGAGGCCAATGAATGATAGCCAAAATATTGAGTGTGGATTGTGTTAGTGAAGTAGAGGCCTCATGTGTGAGGTGACTTATTAAGCAATTATCCTTCAGGAAATTCTCTATTCTCAAACTTTTAAAAGTGGGCTGAGCGATGTAGGACATATGAGTCATGAGTGCTTCCAGGTAATGATGCATTGACACATGGAATGATCACAAACACCTTGCACATTGAGATAATGAAATTGCTTGTGGTTCCTTTGAATTGCTTCTTCATCTTGGGGTAACTTCACATGTGAACTAAACCCATATACTGCCCTATTAGCCAGCGACAGTGGCTCCAAGTCAGCCTTGATCAGGATTTATAGTGCAAGGAAGCTGCAATATTTAAGTGATAGCTCTAAATTATTTCCACATCCCTGAAGTAAAGGTAAAACCTCTTACTAATTTCATAGGGGAGCTGTTTCTACCTCTTTGGTGTCCAGGGTCTCCCATCCTCTCCTGCTCTTCAGGCTGCCCAGCAGCTCTCACAAACTGGTCAGGCTCTGTAGCTTGACTAGCAGCTCTCACCAACTAATAAGGCCTCCCATGCTCTCTCTTATGTTCAGCCACACACCCAGGCACTCTTTCCTTATCTGAAACTCTCAACTAACCAGGACATTCTTCAACATTCTGCTGGTCAGGCATTATCTTTTCCCTAGTATTCTTCTCTCTGTATGCATTAGAATATCAAACTGTGAGTAAGTATTTTCTTTTATAGTGGAGTAATGTGGTTGATGGAGATCATGTGCCAATGGAATAGAGTGCTGTACTTTTTTTTAACCTTAAAGGGACAGTCTTCAATAGAATTGTTATTGTTTTAAAAGATAGATAATCCCTTTATTTCCCATTCCCCAGTGTTGCACAACCAACACAGTTATATTATTATATTTTTTACCTCTGTGATTACCTTGTATCTAAGCCTCTTCTAACAGCCCTCTGATCACATGACTGTGACTATTTAAAATCTATTGACTTGCATTTAGTATTGTGTTGTGCTTACTCTTAAATAACTTCCCGGGCGTAAACACATTGTTATCTATATGGCCCACATGAACAATCGCTCTCCTGCCGGAAAAAGCAAATTCAAAAGCATGTGATTAAGAGGCTGTCAATAGAGCCTTTGAAACAGGCTGCAATTCAGAGGTTTAAATGTTATAAATTATATTAATATAACAATGTTGGTTGTGCAAAGCTAGGGAATGGGTAGTAAAGGCATTATCTATCTTTTTAAACAATAAGATTTTTTGTGTAGACTGTCCCTTTAAAACGAACTTATGTTATTGTTCATTTTGCGGGCGTTGTACATTTATTGTATTGGGAGCTGAAAAACAGCTGATAAATAAGGTTAGAAAGTTTGGAATTGACTGCTATTTTAGTTAAGTTATTTATTTATTTTAAATCATCATCATATATCTATTATGAAAATGACTATAATTAAAGCATTTCAAAGAATATTTTGAAGACATGAATGTGCAATGTATAGGCTTCAGTCAGCTAGAACCAGAAAGTTAGCTATATATGGTATTGTAAAAAGAGAATGTATCCAAAAATCACTTCTATTAAAGAATATTTTGACTGTACAATATTTTAGACATGAATGTACAATTTTAATGAGATCAAAAGGCTATGGCTAGCCAGAGTCTTTAGAACAGGAAAGTTTGCGCACAGAATTGAAAAAGTACACTTTAAAGTGTCATATATAGCAATTATCAAAGATATTATGTTTACTTAATTTAAAAAAATAATGGCTTCTGCCTCATAATAGAAAACCAGTGGACCATTAAAGTCTCTATATAGTTTTTGAAACACATTAAGCTCATTATTTGGGGCTCAGCCTGCATATAGAGCCCCACCATCTGTCTTAGTGCTATTTTATATATTTTGAGACTATGCATGTCCATGTCTATTCAACTTTGCTATTTCTTGACATCATGTATTATTATGTAAGCCATATCTTAAAAAAATTTCCACTAAACTGAAGATACAGCCCTTCTGAGATTTAAACAGGTAAGCTTGATAACAGATAGATCTCTTGAAGTTGGATAATTACAGATAATTCCTCTCATTGCTATGCTATTTAAAGAAACAAGAGAAGAAACATCTGAGATGTGTTGCCATATGCTCCTCAGTCTTCTCTCTTCTGTCACCATGTCAAATAATGTTGCCCTGGACTAGTTATTTTCAACTGGCAGCAAAGATATGCAACAGCTGTGATTCATCTGAATGGGTGTTTTAATAACACACTCAGAGGCGGAGGCTTTCACTACTACCATATGCAAGCTTTCATTTACCGTCTTCACAAAAACTTGCTGGTATTTAAGTCTCTTCATCTATGGTAGTTATTTTTTTTGTATCACCTACTTTGGGTTGTGACAGTGTATTCAGACACTGATTCTTCATTATTTCCTACAAATTCCATTTCTTCTTGGGGGCCACTACAACTAGCTTGTTAAGAAGGCTCTCACAGTCTAAGAACAAATAAAATGACTCACATTTCATCCTTCTGTAATTAAATGAGTGTTTAATTAATTAATTAATTAATTAATTTGGTTACTGTCTTGCCTTGCCTTCTTGGTGCAACCTTATATTTTTCAATCAATAAATTGTATGTAGGGAGATTTCCCGGTAGACCACTGCATCAGTAGGAAACTAGTCTGAGCAGAGAGGGGCTATTGAGCGGCCTTAGTGCACAGAGTGCATCTTGCAGGGCTGCTCCACAACAGGCAGCCAAATTTAAGGACCACGGGGGGGGGGTGCATCTGCACCATGCCTGGCAACCACTGCCTGGATGGGCTAAGTCTGAGTAGAGGGGGACTGAGCGACCTTTGCATGCACAACGCATCTATCAAAGCTGCTCTGCAGGCAAAGTTAAGGTCCAGGGGCGTGGTACATTTGCATATTGGCTGCTGGATGAAATCATAAGGCAGCAGGGGAGGCAAGGAAGTTATGTGTGTTCAAAAGTTTGGGGTCACTTAGAAACGTCCTTGTTTTCGAAAGAAAAGCAAATATTTTGGCCATTAAAATAACATGAAATTGATCAGAAATGCAGCATAGACATTGTTAATGTTGTACATGACTATTATAGCTGGAAATGGCTGCCTTTTTAATGGCATAGGCATACAAAGGGCCATTATCAGCAACCATCTGTCCTGTGTTTCAATGGCACGTTGTGTTTGCTAATTCAAGTTTATCTGCAAATCCAAGTCTATCATTTAAAAAAATGCTAATTGATCATTAGAAAACCCTTTTGCAATTAAGTTAGCACAACTGAAAACTGTTGTGCTGATTAAAGAAGCAATACAACTGGCCTTCATTAGTCTATTTGTGTATTTGGGGCATCAGCAATTGTGGGTTCAATTACAGGCTCAAGATGGCCAGAAACAACAAACTTTCTATTCTTCTTCTGAGAAATGAAGGTTATTCTATGCGAGAAGTTGCCAAGAAACTGAAGATCAGTGCAAACTGCCTCTAACCAGAATAGAAAGAGGAGTGGGAGGCCCCAGTGCACAAGTGAGCAAGAGGACAAATACATTAGAATAAATAAATAGAGAGAAGCGCTCAACCTAGCAATGAACAATAGCATAATAGCTTGTTCTATGGCTAGTTAACACCCAAGAAGCAGCCTCTTTTTGCTTAACATGTGCCTTTTACAGAGAAAGTTTATCTAGGCAAGCTCAGGATCAGCAGAGAACTTAGGTTCTAGCTGTTGATTGATGGTTGCATATATATACAGATTGTGATTGGCTCACCCATGTGTTCAGTTCGAAACCAGTAGTGCATTGCTGCTCCTTGAACAAATTATACCAAGAGAATGAAACAGATTAGACAATAGAAGTAAATTATAAAGTTGTTTAAAATTGTATTCTTTATCTGAATCATGAAAAAAAATGTTTTGGGTTTCATGTACCTTTAAAAGTACAGTCCAGCCCCCAAAATACCAGGCAATCCCTCTCTGAACGAGAGAAACGGCAAAACCCCAAATGTACGTTTCAGCCTAGTGTGGGCCTTGTCAGTGAGATGCAGCCATATTCCTCTAGGCACACTGAACAACGGGTCAACGTCTGGATTTCCGCATCATGCTTAGGGAGCCTTCCCTAAGCGTCATAATTTGCATAAATAAAAAGAGAGAAGTTACCAACCAAGAAACGAACAATAGCATAATAGCTTGTTCTATGGCTAGTTACCACCCAAGAAGCAGCCTCTTTTTGCTCAACATGTGCCTTTCACAGATAAGAACTTTCCTGAAGCATAGTAGTCTGATCCTGACTAAACAGTACAGTCCAGCCCCAAAATACCAGGCAATCCCTCTCTGAATGAGAGAAACAGCAAAACCCCAGATGTACGTTTCGGCCTATTGTGGGCCTCATCAGTGAGGTGCAGCCATATCCCTCTAAGCACACTGAGCAATGGGTCCACATCTATATTCCCGCATCATGCTTAGGGAGACTTAACTAAGCATCATAATTTGCATAAATAAAAAAAGAGAAGCACTCAACCTAGGAATAAACAATAGCATAATAGCTCGTTCTATGGCTAGTTACCACCCAAGAAGCAGCATCTTTTTGCTCAACATGTGCCTTTCACAGAGAAGAACTTTCCTGTAGCATATCAGTCTGATCCTGACTTAACAGTACAGGCCAGCCCCGAAATACCAGGCAATCCCTCTCTGAATGAGAGAAACGGCAAAACCCCAAACGTATGTTTCAGCCTAGTGTGGGCCTCGTCAGTGAGGTGCAGCCATATCCCTCTAGGCACACTGAGCAATGGGTTCACGTCTGGATTCCCGCATCACGCTTAGGGAGATTTCCCTAAGCATCATAATTTGCATAAATAAAAGAGATAAGCGCTCAACCTAGGAACAAACAATAGCATAATAGCTCGTTCTATGGCTAGTTACCACCCTAGAAGCAGCATATTTTTGCTTAACATGTGCCTTTTACAGAGAAGAACTTTCCTGTAGCATATCAGTCTGATCCTGACTTAAAGGGACATGAAACCCAGTTTTATCTTTCATGATTCAGACAGAGCATACAATTTTAAACAACTTTCCAATTTGCTTCTATTATTTCATTTGCTTCCTTCTCTTGTTATCATTTGCTGGAAAGTTTATCTAGGCAAGCTCAGGAGCAGCAGAGAACCTAGGTTCTAGCTGTTGATTGGTGGTTGCATATATATACAGATTGTGATTGGCTCACCCATGTGTTCAGTTCGAAACCAGTAGGGCATTGCTGCTCCTTGAACAAATTATACCAAGAGAATGAAACAGATTAGATAACAGAAGTAAATTATAAAGTTGTTTAAAATTGTATTCTCTATCTGAATCATGAAAAAAATGTTTTGGGTTTCATGTACCTTTAAAAGTACAGTCCAGCCCCCAAAATACCAGGCAATCCCTCTCTGAATGAGAGAAACGGCAAAACCCCAGATGTACGTTTCGGCCTAGTGTGGGCCTTGTCAGTAAGGTGCAGCCATATCCCTCTAGGCACACTGAACAACGGGTCAACGTCTGGATTCCCGCATCATGCTTAGGGAGCCTTCCCTAAGCGTCATAATTTACATAAATAAAAAGAGAGAAGTGATCAACCAAGAAACGAACAATAGCATAATAGCTTGTTCTATGGCTAGTTACCACCCAAGAAGCAGCCCCTTTTTGCTCAACATGTGCCTTTCACAGATAAGAACTTTCCTGTAGCATATCAATCTGTTCCTGACTTAACAGTACAGCCCTGAAATACCAGGCAATCCCTCTCTGAATGAGAGAAACGGCAAAACCCCTGACGTATGTTTCGTAATTCTTTTATTAGAAAAATAATCATATATGCATATATACAAAATAAAATCATAATAACAAATGCAAACAAAATATCTCTTGTTACAAAACTGAAATATTGACACAAATTTTTGTCATCAGAAAAAAATCAAAAATCAAACATTAAACTTAAATAATCACACAAAATAAAATTAAACATATTTCAAATACAGACAAAAACAAACTGGAGAAAAACAAACAAACTAAATAATCCAATCCTTCTACTTCTTTGTCTTCCAGATGCCTTCAGAATCTAATTCCCCATATCGCCTCCTATCAAAAGAAAAATACAAAAACAACTTCCCACGGATCATACCCACACAATTACCTACAGTAACTACCTCTTTCTTAAAAATCAAAATATTACGCACATCCCACAACACCTCCTGCACACAACATGCCAACAACCATATCAATCTTGCTTTCTCCTTTTCCACACCACTTCCACACAAACCATACATCATCATATTAAAAGTAAAAAACTGCACTCCAGTCAAACCCTTAATCATCCTTTTCAAACTTCTCCAAACATCCCTAGCATACTCACAATTCCAAAACAAATGAATAACACTCTCGCTTGGAAAACAACCATCTCTAGGACACACTTCTGAAGCCACTAAACGACGCATTCTCTGAAAATCCCTTGTTGGCAAACACTTATGCACACTCATCCAACTAATATCTTTCTGCCTATTCATCAAATACTTATTATACACATTTTTCCATACCAACACACATTCATTTTCATTCAAACCACCAATCAACTCAAGACCTTCCTTCTTCTCCACCATTTTCAACACCATTCTGTTTGCACACCACATCTACCTACTAACATTCTCCAAACCATATTTTTTAATCCAACATTCCACCCTTACATAAAACCATGGAACAGCAAAACATACCAGTTTCTTTCTATCAATCTCAAATAAACCATATCGTCTTAAAACGTTTCCACAAGCATACTTTACCATACAACCAGCCATGCTATCCTTACCACTCAGAACCACACACCTACTAACATATTTCACAGCCAAAAATCTCTCCACATTTGGAAAACCCTTACCACCAACATTCTTACTCTTAACAACAACATCTCTTTTCAAACGCTCCATAACAGAACTCCAGAAAAAAGAAAACAACACCCTCAAAATTCTCAGAAAAATCCTCTCAGGTGGCGGAAAAACTAACGCCAAATATAACATAATAGGGATCAAAACCGATTTAATAACTAACATTTTTCCTTCCAAAGATAAAGTCCTTAAAGACCAAAACTGAAGTTTTCTACTCACTTTATCAAAAACATTCTCCCAACTTTCCAAGCCTTTCAAATCCACATCAAATTTGACACCCAACACCTCAATTGCACCTTCAGTCACAGGCCATCCACAGGAATCAATCTCCCTATCATTACCAAAAACTTTAACTTTACACTTATTCCAATTAACTCTGAAGCCACTTGCCATACAAAAACATTCAACTAAAGTTTTCACCCTCCTCAAACCAGCCTGAGTCTCACATACCACACTCACATCATCCATATACCCAATCACTTTTAAACACCTTCCATTACTACCAGGAACACTCACACCTCTAACTAATTTATCCTTCCTCAAACTAGTTAATAATGGCTCAATAACACATACAAATAACACAGGAGACAAAGGACATCCTTGCCGCCCTCCAGATTTAACACAAAATTCCTCAGTCAAAAAACCATTAACCTGGACTTGACTCACAATATCACTATACAAACATTTAAACCATCCAATAATCTTACCAGAAAAACCTAAACGTTCTAAAACATGAAACATAAAATCATGCACTACCCTATCATACGCTTTTTCAAAATCCACAATAGCAACAGCAACAGACCTCATCCTCTCCCTCACATACCACAGTACATCACGTAGTAACAACAAACTTTCAGAAATCTGACGCCCAGGAACAGCACACACTTGCTCTTCACCCATAACCTTACCAATCACTCCACGCATTCTATTTGCCAACACCTTTGCAATAACCTTATAGTCAACATTCAACAACGTAATCGGCCTCCAATTCTTCAAATCTCTCTTATCACCCTTTTTAAATAACAAAACAATTAAAACTTTCCTCATTGAAACAGGCAAAACATTCATTCTAAAAACAAACTTACAAACATCCAACATATCAACCCCAATCAAATTCCAAAAACAAGTATAAAATTCAACAGGCAAACCATCACAACCAGGTACCTTCCCATTCTTAAAACTCCTAACAACCTCTGCAATCTCATCCAAACTTAGATCCCTTTCTAACAAATCATTATCATATTTTTCAAACTTAACCTCAATGTTTTCCAACAACTCATTTTCCAATAAAACATTTCTTGTTTTTTCTTTATACAGCTCACTGTAAAACTCATGAACTTCACGCAAAACACCATCCGTACCATTAATTTCACACTCAACCTTATCAAAAATACTAACAAAACCACTCTTTCCTTCAAAAGCTTTCTTAAAAAAATATTTACTACAAGACTCATCCTTTTCCATTTTCTCCAATCTTGCCATAAAAACAATTTTCTTTCCTTTTTCATGCATACACTTTTTAATGATCTTTCTTGCTTCAGCAATTTCCTCATGCACATCAATACCACAATTTCTCAATTCATACAAATACAACAACCTCAGATACCATTTATCATACAAGTCCCTTTCCATTCTAGCTTTCTCACAGCCTTTCTTAATAAAAAAACCTCTTTATTTCCACCTTCAACCATTCCCACCACGTAAGCACATTACTAAAATCACATTTTCTTTCACGCCACCTTTCATACATCCAAACAAACTGACGCTTAAAATTCTCATCTTCTAACAAATCCACATTCAGTTTCCAAACACCCTTACCATACTTGATCTTCAAATCACAATTCACCTTACACATCAAAAGGGCATGATCCGTAAAGGGCATCCGCTTTAAAGAAAAATCATCAACACATAAAAATTTAGATAAAAAACAAAAATCAATTCGAGATTTTATCCCACCACTATCACTATAAAAAGTAAAACCCTCCCCTGAAAAAGAAACAGACCCGAAGGCATCCTTCAAACCGAAAGATTTAAGCAAATCAAGTAAAAACTTTCCTGAGCTATCCACCCTACAATCACTCCCACCCTCTCTGTCCCCATTCTTAATAATACAATTAAAATCCCCAACCAAAAAAGTTGGCTCTCGACCTGGCAGAAAAAACTTTAAAGTTTCAAAATTAAGCAAACGTTCTACCCTATTTGGAGAAGCATATACATTAAACAAACGAAAAACAGTCCCACAAAAACTAAAACTAACCAAAAGTACCCGACCTGAGACAATATGAACTACATTAAGGATAGAAAAACTAAACCCCTTAAACAAAACTCCCACCCCCCCATTCCTATCAGAAGAACAAGACCATACTTTAGGACCATATTCCCAGTCAGCACATTTAGGATGTTAAGAGAGACCACATTCCTGCAAACAAAAAATATTAGCAGAACATACAGATAATAATTTAAAAATTGCAGCTCTCCTTGCTATAGTTGTCATACACCTGACATTAAGGGAAGAAATGGTCAGAAACATCACAAAAATAAATTAAAGAAAAACAAAAAAAAGAAATAACATCAGGGCTTCTTCTTTCCTTTCTTTTTCTTAGGACTCAAAAGAGATCCTTTAAATCTGCCTCTGTGACGTTCCGACCTCCTAGGCTCCCCTATGCCAGCCTCATAACCAGTAACTTCAGCAAGTTGGTTCACATCTCTTTTATCTAGATAACCAACTGTCACACCCGAATGCGTATCTGAGGAATACAAATATATTACAATAAATGGTATGGACCTTAACTGCTGAGGCAGAGTTATATTCAAGTTTTATGTAGCAGAAAGTTACTGAAGAATACAATGACCACAAGTGGTTGTATCTCCATTGTAACACCAAGCTGTGATTGTTGTTATGGTGGTGTAAGTAAGATTTCCCTATAGCTGCCACATGTGCAGACCAATGCACTGAGAGAAATTGCAGCAGGAAAATCAGTTTATACCCCAGAGGTCAGATAAGGCATATAGGGAATAACTGCATAAAGTAAATAAGAAGCTGAATCTTAGGTTTATAATTGCCTTTTGATAGTGCAGTAAGTATAACCTGAGGAGGTGCAATCTAACTACTAAGCTTAGAATGAAATAATAATCATGGAGGCAACATACAGTCCGTGCAACTAAACATCCCATCAGGAGTGGAAATGAGGTGCAGGATACCACAGCATAGAAGCATATAAACTTTAGTGCCTTACCGGAAAGCAACTGGATGTGAGAGCTGAGCGCTGCTTTGTCCGGTTAGTGAGCGCTGTGTCAGTCCGACTCTGCTGAGAGCTTGGCGTGTGACGTCACCGCCGCCAGGCTAGGATGGGCGTAGTTCTTCCCCAGCTGACTGCCGCGGCAGAGGATTCCGGAGCAGAGGAATACAGAGCGGTACAAATACAAAGTGTTAGGCCTAGATTTGGAGTTCGGCGGTAAAAGGGCTGTTAACGCTCCGCGGGCTTTTTTCTGGCCGCACCATAAATTTAACTCTGGTATCGAGAGTTTAATCAAATGCTGCGTTAGGCTCCAAAAAAGGAGCGTAGAGCATTTTTACCGCAAATGCAACTCTCGATACCAGAGTTGCTTACGGACGCGGCCGGCCTCAAAAACGTGCTCGTGCACGATTCTCCCATAGGAAACAATGGGGCTGTTTGAGCTGAAAAAAAACCTAACACCTGCAAAAAAGCAGCGTTCAGCTCCTAACGCAGCCCCATTGTTTCCTATGGGGAAACACTTCCTACGTCTGCACCTAACACTCTAACATGTACCCCGAGTCTAAACACCCCTAACCTTACACTTATTAACCCCTAATCTGCCGCCCCCGCTATCGCTGACCCCTGCATATTTTTTTAAACCCTAATCTGCCGCTCCGTAAACCGCCGCAACCTACGTTCTCCCTATGTACCCCTAATCTGCTGCCCTAACATCGCCGACCCCTATATTATATTTATTAACCCCTAATCTGCCCCCCTCAACGTCGCCGACACCTGCCTACACTTATTAACCCCTAATCTGCCGAGCGGACCTGAGCGCTACTATAATAAAGTTATTAACCCCTAATCCGCCTCACTAACCCTATCATAAATAGTATTAACCCTTAATCTGCCCTCCCTAACATCGCCGACAGCTACCTTCAATTATTAACCCCTAATCTGCCGAGCGGACCTCACTGCTATTCTAATAAATGTATTAACCCCTAAAGCTAAGTCTAACCCTAACACTAACACCCCCCTAACTTAAATATAATTTACATCTAACGAAATAAATTAACTCTTATTAAATAAATTATTCCTATTTAAAGCTAAATACTTACCTGTAAAATAAATCCTAATATAGCTACAATATAAATTATAATTATATTATAGCTATTTTAGGATTAATATTTATTTTACAGGCAACTTTGTAATTATTTTAACCAGGTACAATAACTATTAAATAGTTAAGAACTATTTAATAGTTACCTAGTTAAAATAATAACAAATTTACCTGTAAAATAAATCCTAACCTAAGATATAATTAAACTTAACACTACCCTATCAATAAAATAATTAAATAAACTACCTACAATTACCTACAATTAACCTAACACTACACTATCAATAAATTAATTAAACACAATTGCTACAAATAAATACAATTAAATAAACTATCTAAAGTACAAAAAATAAAAAAGAACTAAGTTACAAAAAATAAAAAAATATTTACAAACATAAGAAAATTATTACAACAATTTTAAACTAATTACACCTACTCTAAGCCCCCTAATAAAATAACAAAGCCCCCCAAAATAAAAAATTCCCTACCCTATTCTAAATTAAAAAAGTTACAAGCTCTTTTACCTTACCAGCCCTGAACAGGGCCCTTTGCGGGGCATGCCCCAAGAATTTCAGCTCTTTTGCCTGTAAAAGAATAAATACAATACCCCCCCCCAACATTACAACCCACCACCCACATACCCCTAATCTAACCCAAACCCCCCTTAAATAAACCTAACACTAAGCCCCTGAAGATCTTCCTACCTTGTCTTCACCATCCAGGTATCACCGATCCGTCCTGGCTCCAACATCTTCATCCAACCCAAGCGGGGGTTGGCGATCCATAATCCGGTGCTGAAGAGGTCCAGAAGAGGCTCCAAAGTCTTCCTCCTATCCGGCAAGAAGAGGACATCCGGACCGGCAAACATCTTCTCCAAGCGGCATCTTCGATCTTCTTCCATCCGGAGCGAAGCGGCAGGATCCTGAAGACCTCCAGCGCGGAACATCCATCCGGACCGACGACTGAACGACGAATGACTGTTCCTTTAAGGGACGTCATCCAAGATGGCGTCCCTCGAATTTCCGATTGGCTGATAGGATTCTATCAGCCAATCGGAATTAAGGTAGGAATTTTCTGATTGGCTGATGGAATCAGCCAATCAGAATCTAGTTCAATCCGATTGGCCGATCCAATCAGCCAATCAGATTGAGCTCGCATTCTATTGGCTGTTCCGATCAGCCAATAGAATGCGAGCTCAATCTGATTGGCTGATTGGATCGGCCAATCGGATTGAACTAGATTCTGATTGGCTGATTCCATCAGCCAATCAGAAAATTCCTACCTTAATTCCGATTGGCTGATAGAATCCTATCAGCCAATCGGAATTCGAGGGACGCCATCTTGGATGACGTCCCTTAAAGGAACAGTCATTCGTCGTTCAGTCGTCGGTCCGGATGGATGTTCCGCGCTGGAGGTCTTCAGGATCCTGCCGCTTCGCTCCGGATGGAAGAAGATCGAAGATGCCGCTTGGAGAAGATGTTTGCCGGTCCGGATGTCCTCTTCTTTCCGGATAGGAGGAAGACTTTGGAGCCTCTTCTGGACCTCTTCAGCACCGGATTATGGATCGCCAACCCCCGCTTGGGTTGGATGAAGATGTTGGAGCCAGGACGGATCGGTGATACCTGGATGGTGAAGACAAGGTGGGAAGATTTTCAGGGGCTTAGTGTTAGGTTTATTTAAGGGGGGTTTGGGTTAGATTAGGGGTATGTGGGTGGTGGGTTGTAATGTTGGGGGGGGGGTATTGTATTTATTCTTTTACAGGCAAAAGAGCTGAAATTCTTGGGGCATGCCCCGCAAAGGGCCCTGTTCAGGGCTGGTAAGGTAAAAGAGCTTGTAACTTATTTAATTTAGAATAGGGTAGGGAATTTTTTATTTTGGGGGGCTTTGTTATTTTATTAGGGGGCTTAGAGTAGGTGTAATTAGTTTAAAATTGTTGTAATATTTTTCTTATGTTTGTAAATATTTTTTTATTTTTTGTAACTTAGTTCTTTTTTATTTTTTGTACTTTAGATAGTTTATTTAATTGTATTTATTTGTAGCAATTGTGTTTAATTAATTTATTGATAGTGTAGTGTTAGGTTAATTGTAGGTAATTGTAGGTAGTTTATTTAATTATTTTATTGATAGGGTAGTGTTAGGTTTAATTATATCTTAGGTTAGGATTTATTTTACAGGTAAATTTGTTATTATTTTAACTAGGTAACTATTAAATAGCTATTGTACCTGGTTAAAATAATTGCAAAGTTGCCTGTAAAATAAATATTAATCCTAAAATAGCTATAATATAATTATAATTTATATTGTAGCTATATTAGGATTTATTTTACAGGTAAGTATTTAGCTTTAAATAGGAATAATTTATTTAATAAGAGTTAATTTATTTCGTTAGATGTAAATTATATTTAAGTTAGGGGGGTGTTAGTGTTAGGGTTAGACTTAGCTTTAGGGGTTAATACATTTATTAGAATAGCGGTGAGCTCCGCTCGGCAGATTAGGGGTTAATAATTGAAGGTAGCTGTCGGCGATGTTAGGGAGGGCAGATTAGGGGTTAATACTATTTATGATAGGGTTAGTGAGGCGGATTAGGGGTTCATAACTTTATTATAGTAGCACTCAGGTCCGCTCGGCAGATTAGGGGTTAATAAATGTAGGCAGGTGTCGGCGACGTTGAGGGGGGCAGATTAGGGGTTAATAAATATAATATAGGGGTCGGCGGTGTTAGGGGTAGCAGATTAGGGGTACATAGGGATAACGTAGGTGGCGGCGATTTGCGGTCGGAAGATTAGGGGTTAATTATTTTAAGTAGCTGGCGGCGACGTTGTGGGGGGCAAGTTAGGGGTTAATAAATATAATATAGGGGTCGGCGGGGTTAGGGGCAGCAGATTAGGGGTACATAAGTATAACGTAGGTGGCGGTCGGCAGATTAGGGGTTAAAAATTTTAATCGAGTGGCGGCGATGTGGGGGGACCTCGGTTTAGGGGTACATAGGTAGTTTATGGGTGTTAGTGTACTTTAGGGTACAGTAGTTAAGAGCTTTATGAACCGGCGTTAGCCAGAAAGCTCTTAACTCCTGCTATTTTCAGGCGGCTGGAATCTTGTCGTTAGAGCTCTAACGCTCACTTCAGAAACGACTCTAAATACCGGCGTTAGAAAGATCCCATTGAAAAGATAGGCTACGCAAATGGCGTAGGGGGATCTGCGGTATGGAAAAGTCGCGGCTGAAAAGTGAGCGTTAGACCCTTTAATCACTGACTCCAAATACCAGCGGGCGGCCAAAACCAGCGTTAGGAGCCTCTAACGCTGGTTTTGACGGCTACCGCCGAACTCCAAATCTAGGCCTCAGAAAGCTCTGTAGGAGTAGGTGTATAGTGAAACGTAAACTTCTCTAATGCTGAATCGTAGGAAGTTGAACAGCGTTCACTTTGGCTGTAGGAGTGATCTGGTCGTCTGGATCAGTCTGATGAATAGAGTTCACGGCAGGAATTGGCTTGTAGTGTATCAGAGGTATAACTTCAATACTAAGCAACTTGTGAAGTGGGAGGCAACCTTATATAGGGTGGAGAGTGAAAAGGTGATCCCAGAATTAAAGGAACAGTGATAACTGACAGCTAGTGTGTTAAAGGGGAGAGGAATCCCTGACAGAATCCCCCATCTAATGAGCAACTCCAGGGGCTCAAGGTCTAGGGCGGTCAGGGTTTCTCTGATGGAAACTGGAAACTAGACGTGGTGCTGAGATGTTGCTGGCAGGTTCCCAAGAGTCCTCCTCCTTGGAGTAGCCCTTCCAGCTGATAAGTTACTGCAGAGCACCTCGGTACAGGCGGGAGTTGAGAATAGTTCTTATCTCATATTCGACATTTGGATCAATGGTAACCGCTGGAGTAGACATTTGATTTGAGAAGCGCCTTACTTCCCTATAAGGTTTTAGGAGGGAGACGTGAAATGTTGGGTGGATCTTTAATGTATCGGGCAACTTGAGACGGATAGCATTTGGATTGATCACTTTCTCAACTGGATATGGTCCAACAAAAAGGGGGGAGAGTTTCTTGGATGGAGTATTCAGTCTCAGGTTTTTTGTGGAGAGCCATACTAGGTCACCTGTTTGGTAGACTGGTGGAGATCTTCTGTGTTTGTCATAATAATGTTTTTGTATGTCTTTGGCTCGTTTTATTGAAGATTCGATAGACTTGAAGTTTGAGGAAATGGAGTCAGATAATTCCGAGATGCTGGGAGAGAGGGACTGTGAAGTAGGTAATAATTGGAAGGAGGGGTGAAATCCATAATTAGAGAAAAACAGAGTTTGATTGGTAGTGGAATGTAACGTATTATTGTAACAGAATTCTGCGTAAGGTAAAAGTTCAGACCAGAGATCTTGTTGTGTTGAACAGAAGGCTCTCAAGAACTGCTCAAGCCACTGATTACATCTTTCCGTCTGTCCGTTTGTTTGCGGATGATAGGCAGTGGTGAGTTTTCTGTCGATGTTGAATATTTTGCAGAACTGAGACCACAACTTGCTGGAGAATTGTGTGCCCCGATCGGAAAGAATTGTAGTGGGTACACCATGGTGTTTTATAACATTGGAA
Source organism: Bombina bombina (assembly GCF_027579735.1). NCBI lineage: Eukaryota > Metazoa > Chordata > Amphibia > Anura > Bombinatoridae > Bombina > Bombina bombina. Next base: position 968,769,303 of record NC_069499.1, on the reverse strand, counting down.
ATAAGTAAACGAATAGTCTCCATAGCAGTAGGTAGTTTATTAAAAGGAATGAAATGACACATTTTTGTGAATAAATCCACAACAAGAATAGTGGTGTTTTTTGAGGAAAGAGGCAGGTCAACAATAAAATAAAGTGCGATGTCGGACCAGGGCCTTTTTGGTGTAGGAGGAGGAAGTAGCAACCCGTAAGGGCGTTGTTTTTCCTTTTTGGAAGAGATACATGTGCCACAAGTCTGAACATGGTTTTTAATGTCAGTGGTCATGCGAGGCCACCAATAGTTTCTGTTTACTAATTCTAGAGTCTTGGTAACCCCTGGATGTCCAGCGAGTAGAGAATCATGTACAGAGTGAAGTAGAGTAGATCTGAGAGTAGGTGGGATGTACAATTTAGAGTTATAGTAGTAGCACCCGTCAGGTTTGATATTGAGATCAAGTACCGCTTTTGTTTGATCCTTTCTTTGTTCAGTTTTTAGGATAGGCAGGGAATTAGTGGTGAAGCAGAGAAAATTTTGAGCAGGGATAACAGATTGTTGAAGGGATGGCGAAGGTTTATCCACTGGCATACGTGAGAGGACGTCTGCCTTCTGATTTTTTCCAGATGGACGAAAAGTAATTAGGTAGTTAAACCTTGATAGGAATAGATTCCACCGGACTTGTCTAGCAGATAGCGTCCTAGTAGACTTCAGGTACTGTAAGTTCCTATGGTCGGTGAAGATTAGAATAGGAATAAGAGTCCCTTCCAACAGGTGACGCCAATGTTCCAGAGATAGCTTTATAGCGAGTAATTCCTTATCCCCGATGGGGTAGTTTTGTTCAGCCGTATTCAGAGTTCGTGAGTAGTAGGCGACAGGGTGTAAAGGTTTTTTTATATCTTCCCTCTGAGATAAGATTGCGCCTACTGCATAGTTGGATGCATCAACTTCAAGAACAAATTGGAGTTTTGGGTCAGGGAACCGGAGAATGGGAGCAGTAGTGAATTTTTCCTTGAGGAAATCAAATGCCTTTTGGGAGTCAGAGGACCATTTGAAAGGTAAATTGGATTTTGTTAGCGAAGTAAGTGGAACTGTAAGCTTGGAGAATTTTTTTTATAAACTTGCGATAAAAATTCGCGAATCCCATAAAACTTTGTACCTGTTTTTTAGTTTTAGGGATAGGCCACTGTAGTATTGTTTTGATTTTGTTGTCCTCCATACGAATGCCTGCTGGAGATATTTCGTAACCCAGGAACGAAATAGATTCCGAGTTAAATATGCATTTTTCAGCCTTTGCATATAAATGATTACTTCTAAGTCTAGAGAGAACTTGTTTTACATGGGAGATGTGTTCAGGTAAGGACTTGGAGTATATGAGTATATCATCCAGGTAGATGACAATGTATACATCCAAGATATCTCTGAACAGGTCGTTGATGAGATGCTGAAAAGTAGCAGGGGCATTACACAACCCAAATGGCATGACGACGTATTCGAACAAGCCATAGCAAGTTCGAAACGCCGTCAACCATTCATCCCCAGATCTTATTCGGATTAGGTTGTAAGCCCCCCTTAAGTCCAATTTAGTGAAGTATTTGGCCCCTTCAAGTCTCTCTATGAGTTCTGGAATCAACGGCAAGGGGTAACGATTTTTTACGGTAATCTGGTTCAATTTTCTATAGTCGATTATGGGTCTTAGCGAACCATCTTTATTTTTCATGAAAAAAATCCCCGCACCTGCGGGAGAGGTAGAGGGGCGTATGAAGCCCTTTTTTAGGTTGTCATGGATATAAGTTTTTAGGTGCAGAAGTTCGGGGTTCGACAAAGGGAATATATGCCCACAGGGTATTTCGGACCCTGGAATAATATCAATGGGACAATCGTATTTGCGGTGAGGGGGTAGGTTTTCGCTTTCTGCTTTACTAAAAACATCAATGTACTCTTTGTATACTTCAGGTACAAGGTTTTCAGGAGACACTTCGGTAGTCTGTAGGACAGTAACCGGAAAACAATTGTTAATACAGTAAGGAGAGCAGAATGTGAGTGAGTTGTTAAACCAATTTATATGTGGATTGTGAGTTTTAAGCCATTGAATACCCAGAACCACAGGGGAGACAGGTGAACAAATCACATCAAATGTAATAAACTCTCTATGGTGGTCTGTGGTACTCACAAGGAGGGGAACGGTTTCATCTACAAAAGGTTATACAGACAGCGCAAAGGTTAGGGTATATATGCTTTAGAATTTAAGGGGATATTTCTCCTAAATCCCCAGGGGAAAGGACACACAGAGAACAATGTAAAATCTAAAGCGCCAGTACAGGCAAAAAATACCCAGGAAAAAGAGAGCATACGATTTTGATGTTTATATTAAAAAATAATTTATTCTTCAACAAATGTCACAATGAGAACCTCAAAATAAAAATATATGTATAACATGGAATGATAATCTCCTAGGTAAAAATTACACCTTATACAAGAATTCAGACAGTAAAATATGTGATTGGCCAATCTCTATTAAAAAAATGTGAGTAATCTATAAAAGCATTTACACAAGGAAAATCACACATATATTGTAGGCTACTAATGTAAGCAACTAGAACTGTATGTATCACAATTTCTAGCAATTTGTAACACAATATCTATCATAAAAATATCTACTGATAATCTAAGAGTATGTACGCTAAGTGCATGTACCAAAATAGCTTCCGTTAAATATGGCTATGTCAGCATGACAGTGAAATGTCCACAAAGGTGCAGATGAATATGAATGCTTTACTGGTATCCGTGATTCCTTTAGTGTAGCACAGTGTTTTTGGGTGTTAGTGCTCTATTGGATCCACTCGAAACTACAGGTACCTGTTTTAGTGATCCTTTTAAGTTCAGCTCTTAGAGTGGAATGAGCTGTCTTCTTTGTCCGATGTCACCTTGTAGAAGTAAATGCCTCCAGAATAAGATGAGCAATGTAACTGCTTTAGCTGATCTTGAAGCCGCGCTGTGAACCCCAGCTACAAAAACTTCTGTCTCTTGCTCAGTTCGCGCCTATACCGGTTAGGGCGCTGATTGGCTTAATGGTATGGGAGTGTCTGGTTTGAGCTGTGGGGTGCCGGCTCTACAGCTGATCCTTTCCTTTCTTCCCCTTGATGCACAATAGGAGATCCGCAACGCGTTTCCGCTGAAATTACTTCAGCCTTTGTCAAGCTTGATCTCCTTTGAATCCTATGGCTTTAAATAGCCCTCCTTCCATTTCTATTGGTTAAGAATTTCAGCCAATGTGTGTCTAATTGGCTCAGAAATATTTGTTAAACATTTGTAAACATTATATCTCTTGAATTTATGTATATTCAGATATTGTTTATTTGGTAAGTTCTAATAATTAGTCATAAACATGTATTTCTCTGAAATCTAAAATTGAATGATTGTATAAGATTATAAGAGATATTTTCAATAAACGTTAATAAAAGAACTAAGATGATAATAAAAAAACTTAATTTTGTTAAACTAAACTTTATTTTAGAGATATTAAGGTTGGAATTAATCATAAACAAGTATTTCTCTGCGAACTAAAATTTTATTGATTATATAAGATTATAAGTGATATTTTCAACAAACGTTGATAAAAGACGTTTGTTGAAAATATCACTTATAATCTTATATAATCAATCAAATTTTAGTTCGCAGAGAAATACTTGTCATGATAAGACCTCTCTTGCTGCCTTTCTCTGAGGCGTCTATCTATGGTGATGGACAGAGTCATCAACTCTTCAAGTGTAGGGGGTAGATCTAATCATGAAAGTTCGTCTTTGATAGCGTCTGAGAGACCCAATCTAAACTGGTTCCGCAATGATAAGTTGTTCCACTGAGAATCTTTTGCCCATTTCTTGAATTCCGTGAAAGTTACTGAAGAATACAATGACCACAAGTGGTTGTATCTCCATTGTAACACCAAGCTGTGATTGTTGTTATGGTGGTGTAAGTAAGATTTCCCTATAGCTGCCACATGTGCAGACTAATGCACTGAGAGAAATTGCAGCAGGGAAATCAGTTTACACCCCAGAGGTCAGATAAGGCATATAGGGAATAACTGCATAAAATAAATAAGAAGCTGAATCTTAGGTTTATAATTGCCTTTTGATAGTGCAGTAAGTATAACCCGAGGAGGTGCAATCTAACTACTAAGCTTAGAATGAAATAATAATCATGGAGGCAACATACAGTCCGTGCAACTAAACATCCCATCAGGAGTGGAAATGAGGTGCAGGATACCACAGCATAGAAGCATATAAACTTTAGTGCCTTACCGGAAAGCAACTGGATGTGAGAGCTGAGCGGTGCTTTGTCCGGTTAGTGAGCGCTGTGTCAGTCCGACTCTGCTGAGAGCTTGGTGTGTGACGTCACCGCCGCCCGGCTAGAATGGGCGTAGTTCTTCCCCAGCTGACTGCCGCGGCAGAGGATTCCGGAGCAGAGGAATACAGAGCGGTACAAATACAAAGTGTTAGAAAGCTCTGTAGGAGTAGGTGTATAGCAAAAAGTAAACTTCTCTAATGCTGAATCGTAGGAAGGTGAACAGCGTTCACTTTGGCTGTAGGAGTGATCTGGTCATCTGGATCAGTCTGATGAATAGAGTTCACTGCAGGAATTGGCTTGTAGTGTATCAGAGGTATAACTTCAATACTAAGCAACTTGTGAAGTGGGAGGCAACCTTATATAGGGTGGAGAGTGAAAAGGTGAGCCCAGAATTAAAGGAACAGTGATAACTGACAGCTAGTGTGTTAAAGAGGAGAGGAATCCCTGACACCAACAGAAGAGGCATCAGAAAAGTCACCTATACACTGGCTTGAGTCAGAAGGAACGTCTTTAGTAGAGACAGAAGGAAACTCTGAAATTAAAGAGTCAGCATCACTTGTAGTATCTGGATCTGCACCCTTAACTACTGGAAGATTCAAATCAGGACTCTCCCATCCATCAGAATCCGCATCTATTTTTCGCTTGGAGGCAGATTTTTTCCCTTCAGTGTCCATATCCTCCTCAGAACTAGAGGACACAACAGCAGACCAATCAATGTTCTCCCCTTCACCAAGAACAGCATCAGGAGCAGCATCACAAGATGACTCAGTGAAGGAAAAATTCTCTGTCCCAGGAACAGCAACAGTATCATCCACAGAATTGGGCAACAGGGCTTCAAGAACATCTGAAGCAGCTATCACATTAGATGTAGCAAGATCCACCTCCTGAAGATGAGATTGGGCTTCCTCTATCTTCTCAGCCACAGGAACCACCACAGGAACATCAGACACCTCTCCGACAGGGACCCCAACTGCAGATTTCTTACACAAAAGAGGTAATATAGAGTTCAATGCCTCATCAGAGACCTCCTCCTCATTCACAGATGGCTCAACTGCAACTGAAGATGTTTTTTTTGCAACATCAGCATAGGAAGGCTTCACTCTATCAAGCCCCTGAAACATCTTCAAAGGACACATCCTGCACAGATGACTTGAAGAACCACACAGGTCACAGGTCCGGCGTTTACTACAGTGGGCAACAAGATGATGCTCCTCACCGCAATTTCAACATCCGGCACCTGGGCAATTTTCAGCAATGTGACCAAACAGGTTGCAACTACGGCAAAAAAGAGGCATGTCATCATAGTATAGGAAACCTCTATTTCCACCAATGGCAAAAGTCTGTGGAGGGTATTTCTTTCCACCAATACCTAATTCATCTGGCACAAACCGCACCCAGAACCTGCGCTTTCCATTGAAAGTCCCAAACTGATTCTTCAGCTTTCTACCTCCTTGAACATCATCAAAGTAGCGACAAAGAAACAGACGAATTTCCACATCAGTGACCCAAGGGTTGTAGATATGTACTGTCACCGGGATTCTTCTCTCCCTCTGCACACAGACAACAAATTTCATGCCAACCAACTCTGGAGCAGCAGCCATATCAATAGTCCGTTGATAGCAGGTCTGTAAATAATGCTCATCGGTGAAAGCCACATCAAAAGTCCCTCTTGAAGGGAATGACTGAACACAATGCAAACTTGCTCTTGGCATCTTCAAGACACCCTCCAAAACCACCTGCTGGACATGAGCCAAACCAATCTTCTCTCGAAAGTCCTCAGAAATCAACACCCGAAGTGTATGGGGAACATTTGGCACATTGGTAGCCATATTTGCCCTATTGCCTTTTTAGGCTGGATTTCAGAGTGCCCCCCCAAAAGCAGCATGTGGCTGAAGTCCAGGGACGATGCCACAAGGCCAAGGGGACGGCCCTACTACCCAGTTGCTCTACGCCTAAGGAGTAGCCACCCCCCCCAATAGCAGCAGGAGCCCAAACCCCAAAGGGAAAGGACCCCAGGCCGAAGGAGCAGGTCTCCAAGCAGCAAATCTTTCAGCCAAGACCAAGCACAGAAAACTGCACTTGATCCAAGCCAAAGGCCCGAGAAGCAACCTCAGCTGATCGTTTCGGCCTTCATTGGGCCTCGTCAGTGAGGTGCAGCCATATCCCTCTAGGCACACTGAGCAATGGGTCCACGTCTGGATTCCCACATCACGCTTAGGGAGACTTTCCTAAGCATCATAATTTGCATAAATAAAAAGAGAGAAGAGCTCAACCTAGGAATGAACAATAGCATAATAGCTCGTTCTATGGCTAGTTACCACCCAAGAAGCAGCATCTTTTTGCTCAAGATGTGCCTTTCACAAAGAAGAACTTTCCTGTAGCATATCAGTCTGATCCTGACTTAACAGTACAGTCCAGCCCCAAAATACCAGACAATCCCTCTTTGAATGAGAGAAACGGCAAAACCCCAAACATATGTTTCAGCCTAGTGTGGGCCTCATCAGTGAGGTGCAGCCATATCCCTCTAGGCACACTGAGCAATGGGTCCACGTCTGGATTCCCACATCATGCTTAGGGAGATTTCCCTAAGCATCATAATTTGCATAAATAAAAAGAGATAAGCGCTCAACCTAGGAGCAAACAATAGCATAATAGCTTGTTCTATGGCTAGTTACCACCCAAGAAGCAGCATCTTTTTGCTCAAAGAGGCTACTTCTTGGGTGGTAATTAGCCATAGAACAAGCTATTATGCTAATATTCGTTGCCAGGTTGGGCTCTCTATTTATTTATGAAAATTATGACACTTAGGGAAGTCTCCCTAAGTGTGATGCAGGAATCCAGACGTGGACCCATTGCTTAGTGTGCCTAGAGGGATATGGCTGTACCTCACTGACGAGGCCCACACTTGATTGCAGCCAATTTCCTCCTACAACAGGACAATGAGCCAAAGAACACCTCCAAACAGTGCAAGAACTATTTAGGGGAGAAGCAGTAAAATGGTATTCTGTCTTTAATGGAATGGCTAGCACAGTCACAAGATTTCAACCCTATTGAGCTGTTGTGGGAGCAGCTTAACTGTATGGTATTTAAGAAGCTCCCATCAAGCCAATCCTCCTTGTGGTAGGTGCTTCAGGAAGCATGAAGTGAAATCTCTTCAGATTACCTCAACAGATTAACAACTAGAATGCCAAAGATCTGCAAGGTTGTAATTGCTGCACATGGAGGTTTCTTTGACAAAAGCAATCATTTATGTTTTCATGGAAAATAAGTAAATGTCTAAGTGACCCCAAACTTTTGAACAGCAGTGTATTTATGTATATATACATACATTATATATAGCTATAGGGTTGCCGTACTAACACTTTAAGGGGACACACTAATGAAAAATACATATGTCAGGGCTGTTTAAAGAAACCCTGATATGTATATTTTTCATATGTGCCCTGGTTTAAAACAGCAATTTACATACATTATATATATTTATATATAGTATAATCATTCTACATACTCAATTGAATATAGGACTGGTCTTCAATTTTTTCATAGCAGCTTTTATTCCCAGTCCAGCCCTGGTAGCACACATAGAGCAAAAATATTGCCCCAGTGTTTACATATAACACACACAGAGCATCTTTTAACACCAACATGAATACCAGTAATAGAAAAGAAGGTGATTTGTTAACCTCCTTGGCTGCCAGTAACACAACGTAGTGCATGGGAAGTTTCTTTCTGAAACATATTTGTAATAGTTAGCGGCATAAGGGGTCTTTAAAATGAAGCTGCCACTAAGGAGACTGTATACAAGTTGGACATTTAAATGTCCAGAATTTTTGCATTGGTTTTACTGGGTAGCTCCCTAAAATGGCTGTCTGGTTGAATACTTAACACCTGTTAACCATACGTCTGCCAGGCCAAGATCATTGTATCCGGAGAAAAGAGGGACCCTTTCCCTAGATAGAAAGTAAATAGTGCATACCAGCCCAGTTCCCAGTGACATAGGTGCCACAAGAAAACATAAAGGCATCTACTTATCAAGCTGTCAACTTACTTGCATTCGCCGGCACCAATATGCTCACCTAAAATCGCCTAACATCGCTCTCCAAAGTTACCAAAAAAGCTATAAAAAAGCCGTGCACCAAGTACAGGACGGCAGCGGACTGTTGTTAACAAACAGTCATCGATCTCGCTGCTCTTCAGCTTTTCCCCAGCTTTATTGGTATACTGTCACTAAACACTGCCACTATAATATACTGTTTTACCCCTATACCGCTGCTCCCGGAGCCCACCGCAACTCTAATAAATGTATTAACCCATAAACAGCCGCTCATGGACCCCGCCGCAACTAAATAAAGTGTTTAACCCCTAAACTGCCGCTCCTAGAGTCCACCGCCACCTACATTATACTTATTAACCACTTATCTGTCCCCCTACACTGCCCCCACCTACATTATACTTATTAACCCCTAATCTGCCCCCCTTACACCGCCCCCCACCTACATTATACTTATTAACCCCTAATCTGCCCCCCCTTCATCGCTGCCACCTACATTATGCTTATTAACCCCTAATCTGCCCCCCATATCGCCGCCACCTACCTACATTTATTAACCCCTAAACCTAAGTCTAACCCTAACACCCCCTAACTTACATATAATTTAAATAAATCTAAATAAATATTCCTATCATTAACTAAATTATTGAAATTTAAAACTAAATACTTACCTATAAAATAAACCCTAAGCTAGCTACAATATAACTAATAGTTACATTGTATCTATATTAGGGTTTATTTTTATTTTACAGGCAAGTTTGTATTTATTTTAACTAGGTAGAATAGTTACTAAATAGTTATTAACTATTTACTAACTACCTAGTTAAAATAAATACAAATTTACCTGTAAAATAAAACCTAACCTAAGTTACAATTACACCTAACACTACACTATAATTAAATTAATTGCCTAAATTAAATACAATTAAATAAAATTATCTAAAGTACAAAAAAAACAAACAGAAAATAATAAACAAATTACAAGATTTTTAAACTAATTGCACCTAATCTAATCCCCCTAACAAAATAAAAAAGCCCTACCCTACACTAAATTAAATACAATTAAATACAATTAAATAAAATTATCTAAAGTACAAAAAAAACAAACAGAAAATAATAAACAAATTACAAGATTTTTAAACTAATTGCACCTAATCTAATCCCCCTAACAAAATAAAAAAGCACTAACCCCTTGAAGATCACCTTACCGGGAGAAGTCTTCACCCAACCGGGCCGAAGTCCTCAACGAAGCCGGCAAAGTGGTCCTCCAGACGGGCAGAAGTGGTCCTCCATACGGGGAGAAGTCTTCGTCCAGACGAATCAGCCAATAGGATTGAGCTTGCATTCTATTGGCTGTTCCAATCAGCCAATAGAATGTGAGCTCAATCCTATTGGCTGATTGGTTCAGCCAATAGGATTGAACTTCAATCCTATTGGCTGATTGCATCAGCCAATAGGGTTTTGTTACCTTAATTCCAATTGGCTGATAGAATCAGCCAATCGGAATTGAAGGGATGCCATCTTGGATGACGTCACTTAAAGGAACCGTCATTGTTCAAGAAAACGTCGGATGAAGAGGATGCTCCACGTCGGATGTCTAGAAGATGGAGCCGCTCTGCGCCGGATGGATGAAGATAAAAGATGCCATCTGGATAAAGACTTCTGCCTGTCTGGAGGACCACTTCTGCCCGTCTGGAGGACCACTTCTGCCGGCTTCATTGAGGACTTCAGCCCGGTTGGGTGAAGACTTCTCCCGGTAAAGTGATCTTCAAGGGGTTAGTGTTAGGTTCTTTTAAGGGGGTATTGGGTGGGTTTTAGAGTAGGGCTGGTTGTGTGGGTGGTGGGTTTTAATGTTGGGGGGGATTGTAATTTTTTTTTTACAGGTAAAAGAGCTGATTACTTTGGGTCAATGCCCCACAAAAGGCCCTTTTAAGGGCTATTTGTAATTTAGTGTAGGGTAGGGCTTTTTTATTTTGTTAGTAGGATTAGAATAGGTGTAATTAGTTTAAAAATCTTGTAATTTGTTTATTATTTTCTGTAATTTAGGGTTTGTTTGTTTTTGTACTTTAGATAATTTTATTTAATTTTATTTAATTGTATTTAATTTAGGGAATTAATTTAATTATAGTGTAGTGTTAGGTGTAATTGTAACTTAGGTTAGGTTTTATTTTACAGGTACATTTTTATTTATTTTAACTAGGTAGTTAGTAAATAGTTAATAACGATTTAGTAACTATTCTACCTAGTTAAAATAAATACAAACTTGCCTGTAAAATAAAAATAAACCCTAAGATAGATGCAATGTAACTATTAGTTATATTGTAGCTAGCTTAGGGTTTATTTTATAGGTATTTATTTTTAAATAGGAATAATTTAATTAATGATAGGAATATTTATTTAGATGTATTTAAATTATATTTAAGTTAGGGGATGTTAGGGTTAGACTTAGGTTTAGGGGTTAATAAATTTAATATATTGGGGTTAATAAATGTAGGTAGGTGGTGGCGAGGTGGGGGGGAAGATTAGGGGTTAATAAGTATAATGTAGGTGGCGGTGGTGTGGGGGGCAGCAGATTAGGGGTTATTAAGTATAATGTAGGTGGCAGCGGTGTAGGGGGGCAGATTAGGGGTGTTTAGACTCGAGGTACATGTTAGGGTGTTAGGTGTAAATGTTACCATAGGAATCAAAGGGATATCGGGCAGTAGCGAACATAAGCTTTCGCTGCTTTCAGACTCCCATTGATTCCTATGGCATCTGCCGCCTCCAGGGCAGCGGATTGAAAACCAGGTACGCTGGACCAGAATAGTTTTGCATTCGTAACATCTGTAATGACGTAAGCATCGATCTATGTCGGACTGAGTTCGGCGGATCGTATGTTACTTCACAAAATTCTACTTTTGCTGGTCTGTAGGGTTTGATAACTAAGGGTAATCAGGCTCGCCATAAATGCGCTGCAGAATTCCAGCGTATTTGTGGTTGATGCCAAAGAGTCATAAAAGGCAGAATGAAGTAAGGATAGAGTGCATTGCAGATAGGAAGAATGCCAGCGTTAGTATCAGCTATAATGAGTAAAGGCTACAACTGAAATCTTAGTTCCTCTTTCATCCTGAAGGCTGTGGCTAGCAAACAAGTCCACTACTGTCAGCTTCACTACTTACTGCCTCATCTCTGGGTTTCATATATGTATTTGAGAGAAAAGTATGTGGCCTCAATTTACTGTTTAAGAATTTGGTGTACTTCCAGTCATTTTCTGAAATCAAGTTGTGAAAATAGGCCTTTGAAAATAAAATGCTACTTCTGTTTTTGACCACTGACTAATTACTATTCTATTAAACAACCTTGATATTATCTACTGGGCATTTTTGAGCTAATTTTACACTTTGGGTCAGATTACAAGTGGAGCGTATAAAAGCAAAATTTGTGCTCCACTGTGTAATACCAGTGCATGCTAATGTGCGCTGTTATGGGAAGCGTTGCGCCCACAAGAGCACGCTTCCATAGGCTGCAATGGGAGCCTCGTTCTGATGCTATCAGAGACAGCATCAGAACTTCAGTGCAGCAAAGGGGGTAAGTAGCGCAGTGATGGCAGCAATTGTAAATATATATGTATATGCTTATTTTTATTTTCTAACACCCCACTCTGGCCAACTGTACCCCAAAAATACTGCCTAGTGCAGTTATTCTACTAAAAAATAAAGATTCTCACAACTTAATTTTTTAAAATAAAATACGCTAGACTGTATTTTGGGGCCATTTGGGGCACATTTATAAAATTAACCAGAGATGTGATCTAAGTGTTAGTTTCTACTGCAAGCTCGTGGTAGCAATAACCAGCCACTTGTAATGGCAAATTTGCGTGTGCGATAATTTAGTCTCCACTTGTAATCTAGCAATTTATGTCTCTCTTAATTTTCCTGTTTCCTCTTGTCTTCTGTCAATAACTCCTCATTATCGCTTTTTAATTCATTTTCACTTTTCCATCAATACCTTCCTGAATTCTCTGCAATACGTTCAGTCTCAGAAGGCTTATTAAATAGTCTAGGTAGCTCTAGGGTGAAGTAGGATATGGGCAATCTAGGGTAGATTGTGGGTGGTTCAGGGAAGAAATCAACCTGCTCCATAGCAGGCTAGTTTGGCATTCCAGGGCATTAAGTGGGAGTTGTAGGTGGGGTTGGGACATTCTCAAAATTTATAAAACCTTAGAAAGTTGCTGAAAAGAGGCATGAGGGGCAACTGGAGCTTCTAAAATGTGGCAACACCTGCACATATGAATGGTTAAAACTCTGTCCATACGTCCTCATTTAATTTTTTTTCTTCATCAGTCTAATCTATCTACCCTTATTTTATTAATTCTATCTTCATATCACATTTTCTCTCCCTCTCTGTCATAATATATATTTATATACATACACACACATATATAGATCTATATAAACATCCTCTCTATAATGTCCAAACCTTTTTTCATATTTTTTTTTATTCATCAATCTATCCTACTTTACTTTTATTAATTCTATCTTTATCTCACATTTTTCTCCATCTTTTTCTTTATGTAAACATCTGTATACATACAAAAAAACTTAATTCAGAATAAAAACATAACTTTGGACTGAATATGCAATTAAGACATAATCATTCTGCTTCTTCTAACACAGGCAGGCAGCTGAACCATGTAACCTGCAAGAATTCTATTTAAATCTGCATTGCACAGCAGTGGAGAAAGTCAAAATGATCACTGAGGGGGGGCGGAGCCAACTATGGAGCTGGACGGTCGCTATTCTCAGCAGCTCTCACTATATGCCAAGTATAAACTAAAACTAGCGATCGTCTGTGTCCATTTATTAACCCATCAGACTACTCATGAAGACCCGCAACTACAGCTGCTCTCATCTACTGATTTTTGGGAACGAAACACCTCATAACCAGATTTTCACAACTTTGGCGCAACTGCCACTGATTCAGCGAGCTGTAGCAGCCATCTTGCGGCCTACTCAGCGCCATCAATTGCGAACACATTTAATCAAACACTGATATCTCTCTTTACCCCAAGTTAGGGGCTCGCTACCTTACCTGAGCATGGAAGATGCGGAGCATGTTATGCAGGCGATATATCGCTTCCTAGAGGGATGTAGAGCTACACTCGAATGCCAAGCCACAGTGGGTCCTCAGCGGGAAGCAACGGCACCTGCAATTCACGCTGCTTACTCACTCCTTCATGACCCGATAAATAAAGGAACTATGCGGCAACAAAGCATTGCTATGGCAAGCTCTGGGGACAAAACTCTTACTCCTGACCACCTAAGGTACCTGAGCAATGTTGACCGAGCTCCTATACCACCCGCTGCTGCAGGCCGTGGAATAGCATCTAATGTTGAGCCCGGAAGTAAGCCTTGTGATCAGTTGCGGACGGCTTGGACCAGGGGAACAGCAGCCCAGCAGAATTCTTACCTCAAGCGCTTGGACTGGTTCCTTTTGCAAGATGGCCTGACACTGAGCTGCCTCTATTACGGCAGTGATCTGACTACACGCTTGGCTCTACATCTAGAGCCCCACAGAGGGAATAGCTCTATCGGCATTTACCTGTTGCAGCTGGCTCAAGATAAGCCCTCGACCTTACTCTCCGGAGTGGGGTAGAAAAGTCTCCCTTTCGGTATGCTGCGCTACGGCGCTTTCTCTCACCCAGACTGTGAGTTGCCCAGAGAGACCAAGTGTTAATGCGGACATTTGACCGTGACTATGCAAATTGATTTATTGGTCTTCCATCATAACATGATAACCTCTTGTTTCACTTACAGAGAACTTCATAATTATTTTCTTCTAGTCTACTTTTGCATATTGAGGGGCTATGTTTGCAAATGGGTGTTATGATTTTTACAGTTGCTTGTCTATAATGCCTTAAGTTCCGGTTTCTCTATTTGTATACTCCTCTGACTTATTTCGGGAGGTTGTAGATGCGGCGCTCTGATTTAAGTTGGTGCTGGCTAAACTACTGACAGGTTGCTTGGACTATAATCTGGAGCTGGTAATATGCAACGATAAACTTGGCTAACACACACCTCCCTTTCTGCCTGAGCAACAAGTTTATCCCTATTACTGTGACTGCCTCCAGAACATTACTATCTATTTTTAATACTAATTGAATGTATTATGGGAGTGTATATATTTGCTTATTCGTATCTCGCCATGATAGTGCCTACACAGATCTTCATGCTTAACATATTGTTTTGTTGGTCTCTGTGCATTTGACACGAGTTATTGCTGTAGAATATGATAGGTGCATGCAATGTGTGTTATATTGGTGTATTCCTTCTGTTGTTACAACACTGTGATACTCAGAGATTCTACTGAGCTTTGCCCCACTACAGCGTGGACGTGGCCAGCGGCCGAGGCTGCGTCCTAACATTCTTTATACTCCATCAAGCAGTTGCTCTGTGAGGCCCAGTCGTTTGCTTGCTTTTCTTGTAATGTCGCAGTTTCATTGTTGCTACCCAGGTTACACAGTTTGAGTAATTTCTTCCTGCTCCAACTTCAGTTTTAGATTCTGTATTGCTCTGGGGACAACCTTGTACAGTTATATGTGTTGTATATTACAATGGTCCCATTGTAACCCCCATAGTCTACTTTTGCCCTTACATATAATCTGCGCATGTATTGAGATTCACCATATTCTAGCAGAATAAGTCCTTATGGGACGCTTAAGTTGCATATCTGCAGGCAAATCATCAGTCCCTTTATATTTATTTATTAAGTATAACCCAAACTGATATTCCTAATATAGCCTGGTAGATCTAAATAGAGGTTGATAGTCATTATTCCTTCGCTACCAGGTTTAATAGTCTAGCTCTGTCTGCAAAATGTCATTAAGATTTTCATAGTTGCTTGTCCGATTAATTTGTTTATGCCTCCTATGTAAGGAGGGCTAAATATGCAACTCATCTAGCCTATGCCTCACCCTGCTCATACTTTTTATTAGCAAATCTTGCAGTACACCTCGTTATTGACTTTGCCTCCCCTCTCCAGCATTATGAGATAACCTGTCATCTTCCCCCATCCCATGTTAATATTCTAGTTTTCTACTCATATATAGGAAATTATTCCTTCACTACAGTATTCATACCTACTGGGTTGATAATTAATCCTTCATGGTAGTGGAGGATAGTGCATTAGCTGAAAAGTATCCAACGTGCCCACAAAATTTTTCATATAGTATGGGGCTTGTGCATCTTTCAGACCTAGTATGGCGCTTAACGCAACTTTTACATTTTGTACACCGTATGTTACTCCCCACCTCCCCCCCCCTTAATATACCTCCTATCTCTAGGAGAGTGAATTATGTGGTCTCTCTTGCTAATACCACACCTTATTTCCCCCTTTTTATAATTATATCTTGCACCACAAAACTATATTGGCACTACTTTTCCTTCCAAGCTGCGCAAGATTGTTTAGTACTATCACTTGCAGAATCTTACATACAGTTTTCTAATATTATATCATCCTGTTAAATTGAATTTACTTACTTAAGTGTGTCCTATACCAATTCTGCAGCGCAATTATACTAAAATCTGAGGTTTTCATGATAAAACCTTCTGTTATAGCTGTTTAATACTGTTTGTTATGAGGCCGAAGATCGGCCGCTTAGATAAATATGAAGGTTCTATACTTTTATTGGCATTTCCGTGAACTACTGTATTACTTGTTTTTTTATCCATGTGGCAGATGGAGATGTTTTACGTATCGCTTAGCGTGATTGAGATCACATGTACTGTTTATCAACCTAGAATTTACACATTGTACCCTGTTATAAGCTGTTCTAGATTTCTACTGTACACTGCTGCAATTTTTTTTTGTTTGTATGCCAATTATTTACCTCAATAAAAATTTATAAAAAAAAAAAAAAAAAAAAATGATCACTGATAAAGCTAATCATGAGGATTCACAATGAAACTGCAAAAGAAAATATTGAGGCCTATTTATCAAGCTCCGAATGGAGCTTGAGGGCCCATGTTTCTGGCGAGTCTTCCCTGCCCGCCTGCTCTGAGCAGGCGGACAAGCATCGCCACGATTCAACCCGATCGAGTACGATCGGGTTGATTGACACCCCCTGCTGGTGGCCCATTGGCCGTGAATCTGCAGGGGGTGGCGTTGCACCAGCAGCTCTTGTGAGCTGCTGGTGCAATGCTGAATACGGAGAGCGTATTGCTCTCAGCATTCTGCGAGGTTGTGCGGACCTGATCCGCACTGTCGGATCAGGTCCGCAAGACCTTTGATAATATTCTATATGGCTTCCATTCCAATCCATTCAATTTTGACTTCCTTTTCTATGACATTCTAATTCACTAGACGCTTGGCTGTGTGAATTAGTTAAGCCTCCTAATTTACTAATATGATATAACAAGATATACAATAGATATTTGCGCATCAAAATTGGCACATCTACAGAAAACCTCAGCAAACAGTATTCCCAAAGAGCAGGGATTTCTTGATAACCACATGCAAATGAGCTTCACAATATGCCACCTTTTTGCTTCTTGTATCCACGTCCATCCCATCTCCTTTCATCAAACACCCTCCTTGACCCACTGCAATCTGGATTTTGCCCCCAACACTCCACGGAGACAGCAATCGTTAAGGTTACCAATGACTACTTACAGCTAAATCATAGGGCCACTTCTCTCTGCTAATCCTCCTTGATCTATCTGCAGCCTTTGGTACTGTTGACCATCCTATTTTGCTCCAAACCCTCCACTCTCTTCCTATCTGTCTAACTATACCTTTAGTGTAGCCTTCTCTGGTGCATCCTCTTCCCCTTTTCTACTTTCTCTGTTGGGGTACCACAATGCTCTGTCCTTGGTCCCCTTCTTTTCTCAATCTACATGTCATCATAAGGTTCCTTGATAAATTCCCACAGTTTTTAATATCATTTGTATGCTGATGACACCCAAATCTACCTCTCTGCACCAGATATATCAGCTTCCTTGTTAACGCGTGTCACTAACTGTCTTTCTCATATCTCATCCTGGATGTCCTCTCACTACCTTAAGCTAAATCTCTCCAAAACGGAGCTCCTTATTTTCCACCATTCTTTCAAAATCTCCACCCTCCATTTTTCTGTAACTGTCGATAACTCCATCATTACCCCCACCCCACACGCCCGATGTCTTAGTGTCACATTTGATTCAGATATTTCATTCACTCCTCACATTCAGTCTTTGGCCAATTCCTGCCACTTTCACCTTAAAAACATCTCTAAAATTTGATATTTCCTTACACAAGAAACAACTAAGATTTTAATCCACTCTCTCATTACCTAGAAGACCCCTTCTTAGCTTCCCATGTGGAGAGATGCCGAGATCTGTCTGAATCTGTTGTGCAACTCTTTAGGCCTGCGTGACCGTGCCTTCCTAGGATTTAAAGAGCCATCTTGTTGATAACTCACTCCCTGCTGAGTTATTGTCCTATACAGAGCATACTTCTCTGGTTCCTGCACCTGAGTCCTGCATACCTGTGCACCTGTGCATACCTTCCATGTCCCTGAAACCAAGCACCTCTGTTGTGATACCTGTGTATGCTTACCTTGCTGCTGAGACCAAGCACCTCTCCTGTGATACCTGTGTATGCTTACCTTGCTGATGAGACAAGCACCTCTGCTGTGATATCTGTGTATGCCTACCTTGCTGCTGAGACCAAGTATCTCTGTTGTGATACCTGTGTATGCTTTACTTGCTGCTTAGACAAAGCACCTCTGCTGTAATACCTGTGTATGCTTACTTTGCTGATGAGACTAAGCACCTCTGCTGTGATACCTGTGTATACTTACCTTGCTGCGGAGACCAAGTATCTCTGCTGTGATACCTGTGTATGGTTACCTTGCTGCTGAGACCAAACACATCTGCTGTGATACCTGTGTATGCTTACCTTGCTGCTGAGACCAAGTATCTCTGCTGTGATACCTGTGTATGCTTATATTGCTACTGAGACCAACCACCTCTGCTAGGATACCTGTGCATGCTTACTTTGCTGATGAGACCAATCACCTCTGCTGTGATACCTGTGTATGCTTACCTTGCTGCTGAGACCAAACATCTCTGCTGTGATACCTGTGTATGCTTACCTTGCTTCTGAGACCAAGCACCTCTGCTGTGATACCTGTGTATGCTTACCTTCTGGCTAAGACCAAGTACCTCTGCTGTGACACCTGTGTATGCTTACCTTGCTTCTGAGACTAAGAACATGTGCTGTGATACCTGTGTATGCTTACCTTGCTTCTGAAGCCAAGCACTTCTGCTGTGATACCTGTGTATGTTTACCTTGCTTCTGAAGCTAAGCTTGTCTATTAGCAGTTCCAAAGAACACCTGTTTGCAGGAGGTCTTGCCTGGAAAATACCGAACACTGTGCTGAGCAGCATAACGATACATGTGAATTATGGTTTAACTTTCCTTAAGGGCTAACATTTACAGTGGACCGCTGCAGACCTGATGTGTCTTTGTTAACACGGATCACTTTGACGATTACACTAAGATCCACGGCTGAGAGTGGAACCACACTTCATCAGTTACGGTGTAAGTAACTAATGAAAACCTTTCCAACTGCCAATACCACCTGTAATCTGTTTTTTTCGTCTTTTATTTCCAGAATAATCGTTCTAATATTGAACTTTAGTTTGCTTCTTATCATTTGTGACTTCTTATGAACTGAGTAAACTGAGACTGATTGCATTTTTATTATACAATTGTATGTGTTTGTTGTGCTTTTTTTTTTATACACAAACAAAATTGCATTTTATGCACAAAAAAGTAGAGGGTATTCACTACTATAGTAATCCAGTATTGTTATAGTCAATTCGGTTATATTGCTACTCTCCCAAATTGCTGGTCAGTATAAACATGCAGTGAACACAAAATGGCATAGGTCTCATGAGAATCCTTGCGGTGAATGCTGTGTTTGCTAATGGCGTAATATGCCTGACATTATAGCACTGAAATAAAGTAACGTTACCTTGTTATATCGTACCGCTTCACAGGCAAAACTTGAGATGCCTTGCTATCAGGTAGGGAGACGCTCCTCTGGCTCCCAAGCAGACGATCAATGAACAAAGTGAAATGAACCTGATGCAAGGGGAAATCTTTCCGCAAAATTTGATGCAAGTAAAATAGATTTTATTGTGAGTCGTATCATACATACAGGGTACAAACAAGCTCAGGAGGGAGCTTGAAACAACAAAATGTCCGATGCGTTTCCTGCCCATAGGCACTTCGTCAGGTCCCTGATACGACTCACAATAAAGTCTGTTTTACTTGCATCAAATTTTGCGGAAAGATTTCCCCTTGCATCAGGTTCATTTCTCTTTGTGCTTTTTTTTAGCTTGTGCTATTCACATTTATCTCTTTTTAATGTATCCTTCATTAAATGTTTTGACATTGCACTTAACAGTTGTAATATTGTAATTAAAAGTTTTATTTTTGGGGGATTTTGGTATATCCCCCCCAAAAAAAACAGCGCTCTTTAACTTTAAATTTGTATTAACCTTTTGAAATACTTTTTTTCTATTAGTTTTAGAGCTTCAATATCCATTTTGTGCCACCTTTATTTGTGTTTTTTGCATTCTGAAGCTAAGCACCTCTGCTGTTACCTGTGTATGCTTACCTTGCTTCTGAAGCCAAGCATCTATGCTGTTATATGTGTTTGCTTACCTTGCTTCTGAAGCTAAGAACCTCTGCTGTGATACCTGTGAGTATTGTCTGCTGATACTATGCTCTGCTCATGACCTCCTCTTCTTCTCCTCTCTTGTTGCTTCCTCACATTCCTGCTACAGGACTTCTCCAGACTGGCCCCTATCTTGTGGAACTCTCTGCAAGTGCTCCCTAAAGACTCTACTGTTCAGGGATGCATACAACCTACACTAACCATTCCTAACCCTAGTTCTTCTCCTCCTTTGTTATCCCATTGAACCCCCTTAGAATGTAAGCCTATGAGCCAAGCTGTTTGCAGATCACCGTCATAAGAGCTGACTGCAACAGTGCAACTCTTGGCGGGGACCTCTACCCACTTGATACAAATAAATGTTACCTTGCATTCCATGCCTATGTTTATAGCCCTGTGGAATCTGTTGGCGCTCTACAAATAACTGATAATAATAAAATAAAAAAATCTCTCATTCGAGTACAGTATTGCTCCAGCAACTTTAATGTATAGGAGGAATATGTACAACAAGAGACATCATAAGAACATAACACTCATATTGGGCAGACACACCAGAAAATATTTTTTTACAGGGGTTTCTATAAATTAAACATGGCAGATAATGAATTCAGTATTGTGATGACTACATGGCTTTTATTTAATCTTTTATTAGTTTATGTTGTGTTCAATTAACAATTTCATATTATTTAGCATAATTTTATCATAAACAGTCACTGTGCACAAGGTCCCCTTACCTGCCTATCCTGGAAAAGCCTCTGGGAAATGTTGGAAGGTTTAATTATAATTAAACATTATCATGATCAAATTGTAGATGTGTGGACTGTGTGTGTATGTTTCACAATTTAAATGCTTGTTTTGAGCTACATTTATTTCTTTGAATTAACTCAGAAAAGCTATGTAAACTGAGGATGCATAAAGACCACCATTTGAAAGAATCCAAAAAGGGTTTTCAAAGTTTTTAAGGTTTTCAAAGTTATTTCAAAGTTTAAAAAGTTATTAAGTAAATAGTAAAGTTAATTCAGTATGAAGCCACTAGAAAACCATATGATAACTGAGTTATCATATTATGAAATAAAAAAGAAAGGATATGTGGATAAAGATAAAGGAGATTGAAGAGAGGGAAGGTGAAAGAGAGTGGAGAAAAACAGAAGAGAATGGACTTAACTAGACCTCACTAGCCCTAGAGAAAATGTTTTGGCACCCCTCTGTTTCAATAGCACTCTTACTGTCTGTTTGCTATCAACAGAGGATGACTCAGCAGCTTGTGCGCCATCCTTCCACCTGGGGGTCGGTCCTAATTATTTAGAAAAACGTATCTAATGGGTTTTAACAGAAAATCACCATTAAAGTTTATGGGGATTTGTGTAGATTAATAAGTTGATAAGATTTTATAAAGGATTTTGATCAACCCCATGTTGTAGTCCATCTTAACATTGCTACTATATTTGTGAAGTAAAAGCCATAAAGTTTCCATACACAGCAAGACCTGTTTTACATAAGGGAAGGGAGCACACAGAGGGGCCAGACATGATGCAGGTGGAGCCAAAGCCACCACTACTGACTGCAGGTCTAGTTAGACCCCTAGAGGTGTGGGTCTGGTTTTAACTGAGACCTCTGAGACCCCTGTAGTTACACCTCCGTTAACCACATCACTGAAGGAACAAAGTTTTTGCTGTGTCATTATTTTTTCCTTTTTAATAAAGAAGCCACTTTATGTGTTCAAAACAAATGCATAGAATACTGCAAAATTAGTGGGTTTTGTTGCATTTGTTCAAATCCAAATGCACAAATCTAAAAAAACATTTAACACAGCTCTACTATTGGATAGGAACAGGCCCCTAAATATCATACTCCCATCCTACGCTCTCTCAATCTTGCTAATAACCCTTTGGGCCAATGTCATTTTCTTCATATATGCGTCACTTTTGCTTCTCCTTCTACTCTGTAAAACCTATTATATCTGAATATTCAAACAGGTGTTCAAGACGGAATTAATATGAAGGAAAAAAAAACAAAAAAAAAATCTTAGATCTATTCTTTTTTTTTACTTGCAGAAGAAATGATTGGTTTAACAGAAAACCATTTTAAAACAATCACACAAATAATGATAGCTATTTCATTATTAATTGTGAGCACTAAATTTTCTCTCTAAAAGAAATTGTGTAATATGCAATAAATTAGCCAATGCAGCATATGAATTGAAGCCAAGCCTTAAACTAATTTTAATATTTAGTATGCTACCGGGAATATATTTTTGCTTGTGATTATTAAAAATTTGAAAAATATATCTTGCAGATTCATCTTAAAAAAAAATCTATCTATCTATCTATCTATCTATCTATCTATCTATCTATCTATCTATCTATCATCTATCTATCTACCGTATCTATCTATCTATCTATTTATCTATCTATCTATCTATCCATCATCTATCTATCTATCTATCTATCTATCACCTATCTATCTATCTATCTATCTATCTATCTATCTATCATCTATCATCTATCTATCTACCGTATCTATCTATCTATCTATCTATCTATCTATCTATCTATCTATCTATCTATCCATCATCTATCTATCTATCTATCTATCTATCACCTATCTATCTATCTATCTATCTATCTATCTATCTATCTATCTATCTATCTATCATCTATATCTATATATATATATATATATCTATATATCATCATTGGCTTTCTCTCTCTCCTTGTCAGTCTCTCTTTCTATCTAAACAGTCATCAGTCTAATTATATTTTATGCAGCTGTAAAAGTTTGCATATGCACAATTTTACTCTAATTTGTTTAAATGGTATTCTACTTGAACATTTTCTCTTCAGTCAAGCTTCTGTTTGTCATTTCTAGCTGTTTTTTGTTTCAACTCTATGGTTTTTAAACTTTTTTTATGGCAGAAAAGTGAATCAGCATTTTCTCTATTACTGCAAGAACTGTGAAAGTTATATATCAGTGTGCATTGCTACGGTGGCCATAGGAAACAAACGGCCAGATTACGAGTTTTGCATTATGAGCGGCTCGGTAATAATTTGCAAGTTATTGTCACCGCTCACCTCCCTATAGCGCTGCTATTACAGGTTTGCAAAAACCCGGCGTTAGCAGGCAATATGGCAGCGTTGAGCTCCATACCGCACACAAATACCAGCGCTGCTTTGAGCTGGTTTTACGTGCTTGTGCCCAATTTCCCCATAGACATCAATGGGGAGAGCAGGCTGAAAAAAAGCACCTGCAATAAAGCAGCGTAAAGCTCCGTAATGCAGCCCCATTGATTCCTATGGGGAAAGAAAAGTTATGTTTACACCTAACACCCTAAAATAAACCCCGAGTCTAAACACCCCTAATCTGCCGCCCCCGACATCGCCGACACCTACATTATACTTATTAACCCCAAATCTGCACCCCGACATCGCCGACACCTACATTACACTTATTAACCCCTAATCTGCCACCCCCAATGTCGTCGCTACCTACCTACACTTATTAACCCCTAATCTGCCGCCCCCAATATCGCCGCCACTATACTAAAATTATTAACCCCTAAACCTAAGTCAAATCCTAACACCCACTAACTTACATATAATTTAAATAAATCTAAATAAAAATAACTATCATTAACTAAATAATTCCTATTTAAAACTAAATACTTACCTGTAAAATAAACCATAAGCTAGCTACAATATAACTAATAGTTACATTGCAGCTAGTTTAGGTTTTATTTTTATTTCACAGGCAAGTTTGTAATTATTTTAACTAGATAAACTAGTTAGTAAATAGTTATTAACTATTTACTAGCTACCTAGTTAAAATAAATACACATTTACCTGTAAAATAAAACCTAACCTGTCTTACACAGGTAGAATTGTATCAGCCAATCAGAATTAAAGTTGAAAAAATCCTATTGGCTGTTCAAATCAGCTAATAGAATGTGAGCTCAATCCTATTGGCTGATCCAATCAGCCAATAGGATTTTTTCAACTTTAATTCTAATTGGCTGATAGAAATCTATCAGTCAATCGGAATTCAAGGGACGCCATCTTGGATGATGTCCCTTAAAGGAACCTTCATTCTTCAGTAGCCGTCGACAGAAGAGGATGCTCCGTGCCAGATGTCTTGAAGATAGAGCCGCTCCACGTCGGAAGGATGAAGATAGAAGATGCCATCTGGATGAAGACTTCTGCCTGTCTGGAGGACCATTTCTTGCAGCTTGGATGAATACTTCTCCCAGCTTCGTTGAGGAATTCTGCCCGCTTGGATTAAGACTTCTCCCGGCTTGATGAGGATGGATGTCTGGTCTTCAAAAACTGTAAGTGGATCTTCAGGGGTTAGTGTTAGGTTTTTTTAAGAGTTTATTGGGTGGGTTTTATTTTAGCTTAGGGTTTGGGCAATGGAAAAGAATTAAATGCCCTTTAAAGGGCAATGCCCATCCAAATGCCCTTTTCAGGGCAATGGGAGCTTGCGTTTTTTAGATAGGATTTTATTTGGTGGGTTTGGTTGTGTGGGTGGTGGGTTTTACTGTTGGGGGGGGGTTGTTTGTATTTTTTTTACAGGTAAAAGAGCTGATTTCTTAGGGGCAATGCCCTGCAAAAGGTCCTTTTAAGGGCTATTGGCAGTTTAGTTTAGGCTAGTTTTTTTTTTTTGATGGGCTATTAGATTAGGTGTAATTAGTTTAAATATTTAATAATTTCTTTTTTATTTAGTGTAATTTAGTGTTTTTTGTTTTTTTAATTTAGTTAATTGTATTTAATTAATGTAATTGATTTAATTGTAGTGTAATGTTAGGTGTTAGTGTAAGACAGGTTAGTTTTTATTGTACAGGTATATTTGTATTTATTTTAACTAGGTAGCTAGTAAATAGTTAATAACTATTTACTAACTAGTCTACCTAGTTAAAATAAATACAAACTTGCCTGTGAAATAAAAATAAAACCTAAACTAGCTACAATGTAACTATTAGTTATATTGTAGCTAGCTTAGGGTTTATTTTACAGGTAAGTATTTCATTTTAAATAGGAAATATTTAGTTAGTTAATGATAGTAATTTTTATTTAGATTTATTTTAATTATATTAAAGTTAGTGGGTGTTAGGGTTAGACTTAGGGTTAGGTTTAGGGGTTAATAACTTTAGTATAATGGCGGCGGTGACGCTGGGGGCAGCAGATTAGGGTTAATAATATTTAACTAGTGTTTGCGATGCGGGAGTATGGTGGTTTAGGGGTTAATATGTTTATTATAGAGGCAGCGATGTCCGGAGCGGCAGATTAGGGGTTAATAATTTTACTTTAGTGTTTGCGTTGTGGGAGGGCCTCGGTTTAGGGGTTAATAGGAAGTTTATGGGTGTTAGTGTACTTTGTAACACTTTAGTTACGAGTTTTAAGCTACAGATTTGAATCGTAAAACTCATAACTACTGACTTTAGATGGCGGTACGGATCTTGACGGTATAGGCTGTACTGCTCACTTTTTGGCCTCCCAGGCAAAACTCGTAATACCGGCGCTATGGAAGTCCCATTGAAATAGGACTTTTTGAAAGGTGCGGTAGTTACGTTGCGTTACGACCAAAAAGATGTGCGGTACACCCATACCTGCAAGACTCGTAATAGCAGCGGTAGAGAAAAAGCAGTGTTATGAGGCTTTTTCACTCATAACGCAAAACTTGTAATCTAGCCGAAAATTAGTTATGCAATGTGAATAGGAATGTTTTTATTGCAATGTCCCCAATTACTGCTCATTTATATATGCATTATTATTATTTACAATAACAATATATTGAAATCATTTGCAGAGTAAACGTATTTTACCTTTTATAAAACATAAGTCTTATTTCACTACTTACACTGTTGGGTCAGTCACGCTCCCTCCACTTCAGAAATTGAACCAGAGCAGTTGAATATCTGTGAGTGTTACTGTGAATTATTTCAGCGATAGTAAAGTCCAAATTAAACTTTTATTATTCAGATAGGGCATGCAATTTTAAACAACTTTCTAATTTACTTTTGTCATCAAATTTGCTTTGTTCTCCTGGTATTCTTTGTTGAAAGATAAACCTAGGTAGTCTCATATGCTAATTTCTAAGCCCTTGAAGGCTGCCTCTTATCTAAATGCATTTGACAATTTTTCACAGCTAGAGGGTGTTAGTTCATGTGTTTCATATAAATAACATGCTCATGCACGTGGAGTTATTTAATACTCAGCATTAATTGCCTGAGATCTGAAATAAGGACCCAGTCTGCAGAGGCCTAGATACAAGGTAATCACAGAGGTAAAAGTGTATTAATATAACAGTGTTGGTTATGCAAAACTGTGGAATGGTAAATAAAGGAATTATCTATCTTTTTAAACAATAGCATTTCTGGTGTTTTCTATCCCTTTAATTTAGAGTATACAGGTTAGTATATAACTCTTTTCATCCAATGCAGATTAAACTACAATTTGGTGCTATGCAATTATTCCTATATTGTAACCTAATTTATATGCTCTTGATAACAGATAAAAACATAATGTTTCCCTGTATCTCCTCACAGCATGACCTCTTCTTCTAGCCACTTCTCTCACCATGAAATATCCATGTCTAATAAACATTGTTGAATTTGATAGATTATAAGTGCATCATGTGAAATTGTGTTTGAAGACAAGACAGCTGGTTGTAGCAGATTATACTATTTAAAGGGACATGAGAAAAGTCTGACATACAGAGCTTTACAAAGTTTATGCTTTTCCATTCCAGTGTTGTTTGATTAAAGTTTTAAACTGTATTTTTTTTTTGCTGGACATTTTGATGGCATAAATGAAAAAATATTACTCTCTCACACATCCCTTTATTATCTTGTACAGCAACCTGTAGGAATATGTAGAGATGTGGAGATATTTTTATATAAAACATCTGCTCTCTCTGGATACCTGGTAACAAAGTCTGGCTGGCAGTAAATTAAAAAAAAACAGCATTATTCCTGGGTTAATTGCAATTTTCATCCAGTTATTGAGATAGTGGGAAGTGAGATGTATAAACAGGTGGCCAATAAATGAAGTTATGAAGTGATAAATGTTTTTAAGCGATGGACATTTGTGGTCAATGTCATTTATCAGGGTCCTGCAGAGAGACACCAGTGATTGTGTGAAGGCTTTATTAGGGCAGAGTTACAGAATCTGATTTCTCTCATTGTTGCTAATTGAAAAGAGTTTGGTGTAAATATATCAAAGTCTTTCAACTAAGTTGTGCAAAATAAAAATAGATTTATCACTTAGACTAAAATCACCAGTTTACTGGTCCACCAGTTTCATAAACACTGTTATACCAGGAGTAACTGAATGTAACACATTTACCAGAGAGAAATCATCTGTTGAATGAAACTCATTTTCTACAAAATATTAATATTGAACCAGCACCCTAAACATTTATGCAAAAAATGTTTATTCACATCAATAATTACAAAAGGGAAAACATCACAATATAATATGCTATATAATTTATGTTAGTGTGGATTTTAAATGCTAGATATTTTTGCAGATAAGCAACTGTTGGACCTATTGCAAAACTGGCAAACGTTTTGACAATCCTGGGTTAAATTCCAAATTCATAATATAAAACGAAATTTATGCTTACCTGATATTCTAACCAAGGCCTGACAAAACAATTGCACGTCTGGCACATCTGCCAAGCGCTTATGTAACAAAATAGACAATGCCGAAATCTGACCCTTTAGAGTACTTACCGACAAACCCTTCTCCAGACCATCCTGGAGAAAGGATAAAATCCTAGGAATCCTTACTCTACTCCAAGAGTATCCTTTGGATTCACACCAATACAAGTATTTACGCCAGATCCTAGAAGGCTGGCATCCGTGGTCACAATCACCCAGGAGGGTCTGCGAAAGTAAGTACCCTGGAAGAGATAATCCTGAGAAAGCCACCATGGAATAGAGAGTATATTGGAGCCTGATCTAGATCTAAACACGGAGACAGGTCCGTAAAGTCCCTGTTCCATTGTCTGAGCATGCATAACTGCAGAGATCTGAGATGGAACCGAGCAAACGGAATGATGTCCATGGAAGCCACCATCAAACCGATTACCTCCATACAATGAGCCACTAATGGCTGTGGAGAGGACTGAAGGATAAAACAAGAGTCGAAAATCTTTCTTTTTCTGACCTCCATCAGAAAAATCTTCATTAACTGGGAGTCTATTATGGTCCCCAAAAATACGACCCTTGTAGCTGGAACCAGAGAACTTTTTTCCCGATTCACCTTCCATCCGTGAGATTGAAGAAAAGACAACATGATCAACGTATGACATTCTGCTTGTTGAAAAGATGGTACCTGAACCAGAATGTCGTCCAGAGAAGGTGTCACTGCAATGCCCCGAGATCAAAGCACAGCTAAAAGAGCCCCCAGAACCTTTGAAACAATTCTGGGAGCTGTGGCAAAGCCGAATGAAAGGGCCACAAACTGGAAATGATTGTCCAAAAATGCAAATCTCAGAAACCTGTGATGGTCCCTGTGAATGGGAACATGAAGGTATGCATCCTTTAGGTCTATGGTTGTCATGAACTGACCCTCTTGTACCAAGGGAAGAATGGAGCATATAGTATCCATCTTGAAGGATGGCACTCTGAGAAACTTGTTTAAACAATTTAGATCTAGGATTGGTCGAAAAGTTCCCTCCTTTTTGGGAACTACGAACAGATTTGAGTAAAATCCCAGACCCCTTTCCTGAAAGGGAACTGGAACTATTACCCCCAGGGCGACAAGGTCCTTGACACAATGTAAGAACACCTCTCTCTTTTTATCTGTTCTACAGATAATCTTGAGAGGAGAAACCTGCCTCTGGGAGGAGTGATTTGAAGTCTATTTTTTTCCCTGGGAGACAATGTTCACCACCCAGGGATCTGGTACATCTCTTATCCAAGCCTGGGAAAAAAGAGAGAGTCTGCCCCCTACAAGATCCGCTCTCGGATTGGGGGCCAACCCTTCATGCTGACTTGGAATAAGCTGAAGGCTTTTTAGATTGCTTTCCCTTATTCCAGGACTGGTTGGGCTTCCAGGAAGGCTTGGATTGATCTTGCTTGGAGGAAGGGGAGGAAGACTTGCCTTTAAAGTTACGAAAGGAATGAAAATTACTCTGACATCCCTTCTGTTTATTCTTTTTATCTTGAGGAAGAAAAGAACCCTTCCCTCCAGTAATACCTGAGATCATTTCCGCCAAACCAGGTCCAAACAAGGTCTTACCCTTGTAAGGAATAGCCATGAGCTTAGATTTAGATGAAACTTCCGCAGACCAGGACTTCAACAACAAGGCCCTGTGGGCTAGGACTGCAAAACCAGAAATTTTGTCTCCCAGTTTAATAACCTGTAAGGAAGCATCTGTAATGAAGGAATTGGCTAACTTGAGAGCCTTAATTCTGTCCTGGATCTCATCAAAAGGGGTATCCGTCTAAAGAGATTCAGACAACGCATCAAACCAGTAAGCCGCAGCACTGGTAACAGTGGTGATACACAATGCAGGTTTCCATTGTAGACCCTGGTGGACATACATCTTTTTTAGTAAAGCCTTCAATTTTTTATCCATTGGATCTTTAAAAGAAAAACTATACTCTATGGGAATAGTAGTCCTCTTGGCTAAAGTGGAGATTGCTCCTTCTACCTTAGGAACCATCTGCCACAACTCCTTAATAGAATCCGCTTAAGGAAACATCTTCTTAAAAATAGGAGATGGAGAAAATGGAATACCAAATCTTTCCCATTCTCGAGCAATAATCTCTGCAGCACGGTCAGGAACCGGAAAAACATCCACCACGGAGGGAACATCAAAGTATTTGTTCAATTTAATAGACTTTTTAGGATTGACTACGATAGTTGTGTCGGAGTCGTCCAAAGTAGCCAAAACCTCCTTAAGGAATAAGTGAAGGTGTTCTAGCTTAAATCTGAAGGATACCACTTCAGCATCAGAAGAAGGAATTACACTGTCTGAGTCTGAGATTTCCCCCTCAGAAGCTACCAACATGTCTTCTTGCTCAGGCTTATGGGAAGGGACACTCTGGATAGCCAGAACTTGATCAGAAACCTTACTAACTGTTTCCCTTAAATTTCCTTTTATGCCTTCCCTGCAACATGGGGAAAGCTGACAAGGCCTCAGATACCGCAAGGGATACCTGGGAAGCAATGTCTTGTAAAGAAAATCCTACAGGATTGCAAGAGGAAACACAGGGCACTGTATGTGGAGACTGAAAAAGTTGGGACGCTTGAGGTGAAATCTGCGGCATATCTGCAACAGGAGACACCTGAACAGCATTTGCCTAGGATAATGGTGGCTCATTGCCAAATATTTTATCTCTATAACTTAAAGTTCTATCAATGCATGAGGAACACAAAGGAACTGGAGGTTCCACCTGAGCTTCAAAACATAACTGACAAGCAGCAACTTCGCTTGATCCATCTTATGTAATAAATAAGGATAAAGTGAAAAAATTCTTTATTTGAAAATAAAAAATAAATGTGTACTGTGTCTTTAAATAGGAATGTGTGTTAGTGCAAAAAAACAAATAAACTTCAGGCTACCTATACATCTCAGTAGCTTTACTGAGGTGCCAACCTGTCCTGCAGCTCACAGAGTGACTTCCCTCACAGAAGAAACAATCCCCTTTTCAAATAAAGAGCAGTTACAGAGCCCTAACTGCAGAAAAAATGGCTTACAACAGTAATCTCAATGACCAAAAGGTAAAGTATAAAAACTACTATAACACACTGAGCCACCATAAATCACCTCAAAGTCTCAATGCCCAAACTGCCTAAAAGAACCCCCAAACATGAAGGTTTAATAAAGTCCCATATTAAATAAGACAGCTTTTAGCTGTAACAAGTGCCAGCAATCTCCTTGCAAAAGAAAATTAAAATGGCACTTACCTGAAAGTACTGTTCGGCAGCAGGACAGCTCACCTGGTTTGAGAGGGTGCAGCACATCACATGGACCTGTGAAGAGAGAAAAACTGAGTAAACCTACTCAGGTTTTCTAGTTAGGGCAGCAGATTCTTGAGAAAACGCAGTGAGGATTGTACCTCACAAGTTCTCAAGTGCTCAAAAGCCACCACTGCCCTACTGAAGAGACTGATGTGGACTAGGCCCCAGAAAGTAAGAAAGTAAGATTACTCTGCTAAAAAAAAAAAAAATCTTGATTGATAAAACTTCTCATCAGACACCTAAACTTCACCTCCTCCTTGCACTACAAGCAAAGAGAATGACCTGAGGGATTGGGGGTAGGGGAGTGATATTTAAGAGCTTTGCTGTGGTGCTCTTTGCCTCCTCCTGCTGGCCATGAGTGATATTCCCAACAGTAATTGATGATGATCCGTGGACTCACTGTGTCATTAGAAAGAAATCTAGTAAACACTGAGTTCACTAGCACTTGCAAGGCATGAAAATACAAGAATAGCTTTAAAGAAAATCTGCAGGCACCGGTGCTAAAACAATAGCATAATGTGTTGTAACTATGCTAATGTAGATGAACTCAGGAATTTAACTTTTGTCTATTATAAGGCTATTTAGAAAGATGTAGAAAGTTTAAAACTATTTAAAAATGTATCAAGTTTCATGATAGCTCAGAAGATTTTCCTTTACTCAAGATAGTTAACACTTTTTTCAATAGTCATATTATATAAGAGCACATACAGAAATGATTAAAACATAGAAAAATAATAAGGACCTTATGTACTATGTCACAGGCAGACAAAGTTCCTGATTTGGGAACCTGTCTTCCTGGCTTTGCGGTGAACGAGCAGCAAACACTATACGTCCACTGCCTGTATGTGTTATTGCACAAGAGCTTTGTGGGCAGCATCGTCCCATGCTCACGTGCGACCAAATGCTCTTGAGAAGGGCTTGTCAATCTCCAGGAACAGACATGTTCAGGGAGATTTATTTCCACCAACCCAGAGGTGTCAGAGAGGGTAAGAAGCTGCTTCTTACATTAGGGAACTTGGCCTCGTATAAATTAGATAGGAGCTTACCTGTGTCTGATGATAAGCCTGCTCCTAATAAATACTTCATTTCATCTACCTTGAAGACTCTGCATTCCTTTTTCCTCTTTCATATACACTCGTATAAATGAACCTGTCCAGGATTTGCTGCTTAGTACATGGAGCCCTTAGAGTTCATATAGTGAATGTGTTTCTTAGCACTTGTTTATAAATAAAAAAGCTTTTGCAGCTTAGAGATTTATAATGTCTTAGTTATATACATTTTTTAAACTAAGAAATTGAAACTTACTTTAATGAGTTTAATCTCTCTCTGAAATGTGAAAAATAATTTTTACTGCACCCCTTACCAAAAATAATTAAAGTAAGCGCTCATAGACTTTTCTACTAGTGCTTGCATGTAGAATAATGTAGAAATGAATAACCTGCTTTTTCACATTTGACTGATAATTTTAAGGCTGACATGGGTGGTAAGCTATTATTTTTAATCTATCTATTATCTATCCATCTATCTATCTACCTGTCTGTCTGTCTGTCTGTTTATCAATCACCTATCTATCTAGACTGTCTATCAATCGATCTATCTATCTATCTATCTATCTATCTATCTATCTATCTATCTATCATCTATCTATCTATCTATCATCTATCTATCTATCTATCTATCTATCATCTATCCATCTATCTATCTATCTATCTATCATCTATCTATCGATTTATCTATCTATCATCTATCTATCTATCTATCTATCTATCTATCTATCTATCTATCTATCTATCTATCTATCAATCGATCAGTCTGTCTGTCTATCTATCTACCTATCTATCTATCTATCTATCTATCTATCTATCTATCATCTATCTATCATGTATGTATGTATGTATGTATCTATCTTTTATCTACCTGTGTGGTTATTGTGGTCCTGGAAATATTAACATAAATGGTGGGTGTCAACCAGATAATAGAATTAAGACAGTGACCTTGCAAGAACTCTAAACATTCTAAAAGCAATGTTTTGTATCACCAGACACATCCAACACTGTAGTTTGAGCATTTTACATGCAAGGAACATGAACCCCTAGGCAGCTACCTATTTTTTTTTTATTCTGGCTATTCACATGATCTTTATGTTGTATAAGAATAGCTATGATATGAACAAAGGAAATGTATTTCCAAAAAAGCAGGCAATTTGCAGAGAAAACACCTTGAACCCTTTATATGCAGAGAGTAAAGAAAGTAATTCTGATGTGAATATAAAATGCTGCAGCTGGAAGTGAAAAAGAAAGCAAAATATATCAATAATTGTAGTGTTGCCTTGTCTACATTGTCTATGTAAAGTGACTTTAAGCATTTTCACAGACTCTACATTTTCACAACAATAGCAATGTTTCAAGAAGTTTCTCCATGAACGAATTACTTTACAATCTTCTCTTGTGTTAAAATTAGAAAACTGTGCAAAAACTCATGCAAACCAAGGAAGCAACAAAAGCTCTTTCTTCCCATCTTTGAAAAGGTTGAAAAAAAAGCAGTATTCTCTCTTTTTGTTGCTTGAATACATTTGCTGCCAAATGGTGGAATTGTAGTGTATTATGAACAATGCTTCTTTGAAGTCAACAAAGTCAAAGACTTACTGTCAGATTTAGACAGTGAAACAGCAGCTTGGTATCTTTATAATGCTGGTGAAATCTAAAAAGTAGGTTGCTCTGCAAATAAAACTAACCTTGGTATAATAAATGCTCTCTGCCACAACTATTACTGTTTCAAGGGTTTGTGGCAAAAAGAGGAATGCAATTATGATATTGAAAACTTTATCAATGGGGTTACTACGTAGTAGCTTGTACTACTGGTAGTGTCTGCTTAGTGCATGGAGCCCTTAGAGTTCTAGTGAATGTGTTTTTCTTAGTAGAAAAATAATATGTTTCAGCCATATCTGGTTAATCAGTTTAGACTGATGAGGATCATTTACAACATTAACCTTGATTAGTGTGTGTGTATGTATATATATATATATATTGTGTATATTGATGACTTTAAGGCCATGTGATCCCTTCAGCTCTTCACTTAATCCCTAAATATACTACATATTTTTCAACATACTCAAAAAACTTGCAGATAAGTCAATCATCCTTTTAAATGAAAAGCTTTAAAATAAATGTTCTGCTCAAAGAGAGTTATGATGAACGTCACTATTATCACTGCTATTGACACCTAGATTACAGATATTAACCAAAATATTGCCAGTAATATACAGGACACATTGTTTAACCCCAATGCAGCCATCAATACACACATTGGAAACTATTGCCATATAGTCTGGAAAGCAAAAGGTGTTAAAGAAAGTTTTCTTAAGCTATTTTTAAAGATTGTTGCCATATGCACTGACCTGCTGCACACACACAATCACTGATTGGCAGCTATGGTATACGCACATTGCACAGAATATATATGAACACACATATCATTTAATGTTAATGTAAATGCAGAGATGCACACCACATGTATACACACTGCCAATTCATTCATTACAAAAGGCTAAAGGAGACATTTCTCTTAAGCTCATTTTTAGCAGCTGCTGCATGGTAATATGCGGTAAAGCCCCAGCATATTAAACACTATTATATCCCTTTAAAACTAAAGTTACACAATGATTAACTCAAGTTCAGCATTAATGTAGAGGGCAAAGTGATTCATCCCAATGCTGCCAGTAATAAAAAGGGTATAGTGATTAACCCCATTACCAGTAGAGCTGCCATTAACACAGCGGGAAATGTATTAAACATAATGCTGCATGTACCACAAACAACTGAGCATACGGTGGATTTAGAAACAATTTAATGGCCACCGTCACCTGCCTTGTAGTTATTCTAATCCATTTACTTTACTTAAATCATGGAGAGATGAGTAAAGGATATATATAATGTCAGAGACACCGCACTGGATAGACAACAGAGGCAGGAGATGTTTTAGTGAATCTAGCCCACTGAGACTAGCAAGCAAAGTAGAAACACACGTTATAAGCAAGATGGATATTTATGTAATCACTAAAGCCCATTTTGACAGTTTGCAATAAGATCTCTCTGTGTACTCATTAAATATTCATTAAGGCTGGGTTTATTTATCCCCATACATATCACCTCTCCAAATTATACAGATAGCATGATAGACTAGACTCATCAATACCCCTCATGGTAGTTAGAATGGCAGAAAATACAAATAAACATTTGCAGCAGGAAGCTAATGCCAAGAAAACACAGTTTAACTTGTAATTGCTTTTAATGGAAAGTGATGTGAGAAGTATAGTCAATACATTCACATTATTTTATTGAAACTCTTAACAAAATATTGTGTAAGATCATATGCAAATCACTGTAATAGATCTACAATGGAAAAACATAGCTACAGAAAATGTTTCTAGTGGTTCTATTTTAGTGACTTAAAGGGACATAAATTACATTTCCCACTAATGCAATACTTAGTGGCAATAATCTATAAAAACTCTGTAGAAACTGTCAAATTCAGCATCGGTGTAACTAAAAATTACCTTTAAAAAATTGCTTTTTTAGATGGTGCCCTTGTCTGCCCAGTGTAGCTTCTTCATTAAAATAGCAGTGAGCATCTCTGCCTAGCAGTAGGCAACCACTTGCCCAAATCTTTTTTTCCTCTGAGCACTCACAAAGGTGCTCCCATGTCTTGTAACAGTTTGAGTGAGGTTGCATGTGCTAAAAAGGGGAAAGGTTGTTATGAACACCTGCTAATTTGCAAAACTGGGGGTGACCAGGGCTTTCTCTTTAATCATACTCAGATTAATATTATTAATATTATCCTTTACTAATAAATTATAGGGCCCCGTATGACTAATCACTATATCTAACATGCAAGTGAATTCTACTAGGCTCTAGAGCTATTACCCACTAACCATAAACATAACCTGACCCCAATGCAATCAGCATTAACCATTGTAAGACTTCTACCATAATTAACCCTAACTGAAAACTAATCCCACTGAAATTAACTCTGTCTGTGAACACCCCATTAAAATAAATCCTAATATCTCATTACCTTAAATTAGTTACAATGATTTTTTTCCATTATGCCTGTCAAGTTACTGGGGTCAATTTATCCAGTCCCGAATGGCCCCTGATGCCCCTGTTGCCGCGCTCCTTAACTGGTCCGCTGCCTCTGAGGTTGCAGACATCAATCCACCTGATCTCATACGTTTGGGTTGATTAACACTATCCCTTCTAGTGTCTGATTGGCCGCAAATCTGCAGGTGGCGGCATTGCACAAGGAGGTCACCAGAACCGCTTGTGCAATGTTAAATTATGCTGTCAGCATTTAGCGATGTCTGTCGGACATGATCCGCTGAGTGGACAGACATTTGATAAATCGGCCCCTATGCATCAATGTGACTTGGCGTATGTTAAAATTCTGACAATTTAAGAAATATGTGGATGGTTCTTTAACTTAATAGACAGGCTACAGGTTTGATTACAGGTTTAATGATTTTGCAAAAAAAAAAAAAATTGTCTAAAATATGTTTGTAAGTTGTTTCATTTAGCAAAAATGAAAAATTCTAATATGAAATGAGTTATCTTCAATTTACTTAAATGAATATTTTAACATCTTCTTTTAATAAATGGCACCTTTATGTTTCTAGAAATATATAAGGTTAACCCTTTATTCTGCTTTGCAATAAATATTAAACTATCAGCGCTGCCTACATTATTAATGTATTAATATTTTATTCAATTTTATTTTTGATATTTTTGCATTTATTCTTGAGTGCTTTATTTTTTCTTATATATTTTACTGCTGCTTAAAAAAAATGCTTGTGTCATTATTTGATGAACTTAGCATTAAACTTTCTATTTGATTGCAGTAATGCAGAATAGATCATTTGGACAATGGATAACCTAGCAATTGGTTTGCATCGCAGGTAATAGGATTTCCTAATAGGAAATACATTGCTGCTTTGTGCATGAGTGAAGCTAGGATTTTCAATTATGTTATTGCATATAAAACAATTGAAACAGTTCTCAAATCATGTTCTTTTGTCACTTAAGGAAATAGCTTTTCCATATTGCTGAGGCTAGGTGATCTCTCAATTTATTTCCCCTTAGTAAGCATATAAAACTTTCTCCTATGCTATTGCAAAATCTTAACGTTCAGTTATTTTTATCATGACACTCTGAATATATTGCGGCTATAATTATGCATTATTTAATTCTTCTGTTATCGTGTACACAGTCACAGCAGGTGAACTGAGATGAAACCATTTGCAGGTAAGTTATCAAAAATGTTTTCAGAATAAAACCTTTGCACAATGGTTTTACCAAATTAAAGTGACATAAAAGCTATATTTAAAATGCATAAATAGAATTAGAATCATTATATATATATATATATATATATATATATATATATATATATATATATATATATATATATATATATATATATATATATATATATATATATATATATATATATATGTGGGAAAAGGAAGAGTCGAAAAAAGCGCTATTCAGGGGTCTATTCCCAGAACCCACTGTCAGTTGTATGGCTTGTATGTGTGTATATAAATATTTCTCTCTATATATCCTTAAATAATGAACTGAGGATATATTGTGATTATAAATATCACTTGAAAACATAAGTAGTTGTAGATGGTTATACACGGTTATAAAAGTACACTATTAGTGAAAATCTTGTTATATATATATATGTAGTCACAGTTGTATGTTATATAGAATAATAATACATTCTAGATGAAATATAGGATAGTAGGTCCATCAAAGGCATATAATGATAAGACAAAAACAAAATTCATGCTTACCTGATAAATGTATTTCTCTTGTGGTGTATCCAGTCCACGGATTCATCCATTACTTGTGGGATATTCTCCTTCCCAACAGG
Source organism: Bombina bombina (assembly GCF_027579735.1). Classification (NCBI taxonomy): domain Eukaryota; kingdom Metazoa; phylum Chordata; class Amphibia; order Anura; family Bombinatoridae; genus Bombina; species Bombina bombina. The sequence goes on along the minus strand of NC_069499.1, from coordinate 968,731,335 downwards.
AAGCTGCACACACTTTTCACACTCAAAATATCTGGTAGGTATAGCACTTACTAGAACAAACCTCAATCATATGAGGTAAGTTGCCGCCTCTGTAAGTGGGAAACTTCCGAAGGTCTGATGTGGCAGTAGTAGTAGGGCCTTGTATGCGTGTCATTCTCCTCTAAGAGTATGGGGTCTTGGCCCTGATAGGGACTGGTTACAGATTCTCCCCGAGCTCCAGCAGGTTTATGCAAAGTGAGAAGCAAAGGACAAATACATAGTGTAAAACTGTTTAATTGAAAATAAAAGCAAATATAAAAACAGACAAATGGCCACTCACATTAAAAGTCCTCAAACATATGAGGCATTTAATAGACATGTGCACCGCTAAAAAATTCGGTTCGTTTTCGGTTCGGATCGATTCGGACTTTTCGAATTTCGTTTCGGATCGAATCGGATTCGGCAAGATTTGAATAAATTCGTTTCGGATTTATTCGGATCTGAATAAATTCGTTTCGGATTTATTCGGATTCGGCTGAATTCGGTTCTATTCCGTTCCGAAATTCGGTATGTTTTTAGTACACTAACACCCATTTAGTACACTAAGTCACTAACACCCATAAACTACCTATGAACCACTAAACCGAGGCCCCCCCCACATCGCAAACCCTATAATAACATTATTTAACCCCTAATCTGCCGATCGGATATCGCCGCAACCTACATTATAGCTATTAACCCCTAATCTGCTGTCCCTAACACCGCCGACCCCTACATTATAGTTATTAACCCCTAATCTGCCTCCCCCAACGTCGCCGCAATCTAACTACAAGTATTAACCCCTAATCTGCCGACCCGATATCGCCGCCGCCTACATTATAGCTATTAACCCCTAATCTGCTGTCCCTAACACCGCCGACCCCTACATTATAGTTATTAACCCCTAATCTGCCCCCCCCAACGTCGCCGCAATCTAACTACAAGTATTAACCCCTAATCTGCCGACCCGATATCGCCGCCGCCTACATTATAGCTATTAACCCCTAATCTGCAGTCCCTAACACCGCCGACCCCTACATTATAGTTATTAACCCCTAATCTGACTCCCCCAACGTCGCCGCAATCTAACTACAAGTATTAACCCCTAATCTGCCGACCCGATATCGCCGCCGCCTACATTATAGCTATTAACCCCTAATCTGCTGTCCCTAACACCGCCGACCCCTACATTATAGTTATTAACCCCTAATCTGCCTCCCCCCAACGTCGCCACAATCTAACTACAAGTATTAACCCCTAATCTGCCGACCCAATATCGCTGCCGCCTACATTATAGCTATTAACCCCTAATCTGCTGTCCCTAACACCGCCGACCCCTACATTATAGTTATTAACCCCTAATCTGCCCCCCCCCAACGTCGCCACAATCTAACTACAAGTAATAAACCCCTAATCTGCCGACCGCAAATCGCCGCCACTATAATAAATGTATTAACCCCTAAACCGCCGCACTCCCCGCCTCGCAAACACTATAATACATTTTATTAACCCCTAATCTGCCCTCCCTAACATCGCCGCCACCTACCTACAATTATTAACCCCTAATCTCCCGCCCCCAACGTCGCCGCTACTATAATAAGGTTATTAACCCCTAAACCTAAGTCTAACCCTAACACTAACACCCCCTAACTTAAATATAATTTAAATAAAACGAAATAAGTTTACTATAGTTAAATAAATGAATCCTATTTAAAACTAAAGACTTACCTGTAAAATAAACCCTAAGATAGCTGCAATATAACTAATAGTTACATTGTAGCTATTTTAGGATTTATTTTTATTTTACAGGCAACTTTGTATTTATTTTAACTAGGTACAATAGTTATTAAATAGTTAATAACTATTTAATAACTACCTAGCTAAAATAAATACAAATTTACCTGTAAAATAAATCCTAACCTAAGTTACAATTACACCTAACACTACACTATCATTAAATTAACTAAATAAATGAATCATATTTAAAACAAAATACTTACCTGTAAAATAAACCCTAATATAGCTGCAATATAACTAATAGTTACATTGTAGCTATTTTAGCATTTATATTTATTTTACAGGCAACTTTGTATTTATTTTAACTAGGTACAAAAGCTATTAAATAGTTATTGACTAATTAATAGCTACCTAGTTAAAATAATTACAAAATTACCTGTAAAATAAATCCTAACCTAAGTTACAATTAAACCTAACACTACACTGTCATTAAATAAATTAACTACAAGTACCTACAATTATCTACAATTAAATAAACTAAAGTACAAAACCCCCCCACTAATTTACAAAAAAAAACAAACACTAAATTACAAAAAATAAAAAAATATTACAAGAATTTTAAACTAATTACACCTAATCTAAGCCCCCTAATAAAATAACAAAGCCCCCCAAAATAAAAAAAATGCCCTACCCTATACTAAATTACAAAAGTTAACAGCTCTATTACCTTACCAGCCCTGAACAGGGCCCTTTGCGGGGCATGCCCCAAAGAAAACAGCTCTTTTGCCTGTAAAAAAATAACACAATCCCCCCCCCCCACATTACAACCCACCACCCACATACCCCTACTCTAACCCAAACCCCCCTTAAATAAACCTAACACTACCCCCCTGAAGATCTCCCTACCTTGAGTCGTGTTCACCCAGCCGGGCCGAAGTCTTCATCCGATGGGGCAGAAGAGGACATCCAGACCGGCAGAAGTCTTCATCCAAGCGGGGCAAGAAGAGGTCTTCCATCCATCATACAAGTACCAAAATTACAAAAAATAATAAAATATTACAATAATTTTAAACTAATTACACCTAATCTAAGCCCCCTACTAGCTATTAATATAGCTTCAATATAACTAATAGTTACATTGTAGCTATTTTAGGATTTATATTTATTTTACAGGCAACTTTGTATTTATTTTAACTAGGTACAATAGCTATTAAATAGTTAATAACTATTTAATAACTACCTAGCTAAAATAAATACAAATTTACCTGTAAAATAAATCATAACCTAAGTTACAATTACACCTAACACTACACTATCATTAAATTAACTAAATAAATGAATCCTATATAAAACTAAAGACTTACCTGTAAAATAAACCCTAATATAGCTGCAATATAACTAATAGTTACATTGTAGCTATTTTAGCATTTATATTTATTGTACAGGCAACTTTGTATTTATTTTAACTAGGTTCAATAGCTATTAAATAGATATTGACTATTTAATAGCTACCTAGTTAAAATAATTACAAAATTACCTGTAAAATAAATCCTAACCTAAGTTACAATTAAACCTAACACTACACTATCATTAAATAAATTAACTACAAGTACCTACAATTAAATACAATTAAAAAAACTAAACTAAAGTACAAAAACCCCCCCACTAAATTACAAAAAATAAAAAAATATTACAAGAATTTTAAACTAATTACACCTAATCTAAGCCCCCTAATAAAATAACAAAGCCCCCCAAAATAAAAAAAAATGCCCTACCCTATACTAAATTACAAAAGTTAACAGCTCTATTACCTTACCAGCCCTGAACAGGGCCTTTTGCGGGGCATGCCCCAAAGAAAACAGCTCTTTTGCCTGTAAAAAAAAACACAATACCCCCCCCCCCACATTACAACCCACCACCCACATACCCCTACTCTAACCCAAACCCCCCTTAAATAAACCTAACACTACCCCCCTGAAGATCTCCCTACCTTGAGTCGTGTTCACCCAGCCGGGCCGAAGTCTTCATCCGATGGGGCAGAAGAGGACATCCAGACCGGCAGAAGTCTTCATCCAAGCGGGGCAAGAAGAGGTCTTCCATCCATCAGAAAAGTACAAAAAAACAAACAAACACTAAATTAGCAAGAATAATAAAATATTACAATAATTTTTAAATAATTACACCTAATCTAAGCCCCCTACTAGCTATTAATATAGCTTCAATATAACTAATAGTTACATTGTAGCTATTTTAGGATTTATATTTATTTTACAGGCAACTTTGTATTTATTTTAACTAGGTACAATAGCTATTAAATAGTTAATAACTACCTAGCTAAAATAAATACAAATTTACCTGTAAAATAAACCCTAACCTAAGTTACAATTACACCTAACACTACACTGTCATTAAATTAACTAAATAAATTAATCCTATATAAAACTAAATACTTACCTGTAAAATAAACCCTAATATAGCTACAATATAACTAATAGTTACATTGTAGCTATTTTAGCATTTATATTTATTTTACAGGCAACTTTGTATTTATTTTAACTAGGTACAATAGCTATTAAATAGATATTTACTGTTTAATAGCTACCTAGTTAAAATAATTACAAAATTACCTGTAAAATAAATCCTAACCTAAGTTACTATTAAACCTAACACTACACTATCATTAAATAAATTAACTACAAGTACCTACAATTAAATACAATGAAATAAACTAAACTAAAGTACAAAAAAAACAAACACTAATTTACAAAAAATAAAAAAAATTACAAGAATTTTAAACTAATTACACCTAATCTAAGCCCCCTAATAAAATAACAAAGCCCCCCAAAATAAAAAAAATGCCCTACCCTATACTAAATTACAAAAGTAATCAGCTCTATTACCTTACCAGCCCTGAACAGGGCCTTTTGCGGGGCATGCCCCAAAGAAAACAGCTCTTTTGCCTGTAAAAAAAACACAATACCCCCCCCCCCCACATTACAACCCACCACCCACATACCCCTACTCTAACCCAAACCCCCCTTAAATAAACCTAACACTACCCCCCTGAAGATCTCTCTCTACCGTGTCTTCACCCAGCGGGCCGAAGTCTTCATCCGATGGGGCAGAAGAGGACATCCAGACCGGCAGAAGTCTTCATCCAAGCGGGGCAAGAAGAGGTCTTCCATCCATCAGAAGTCTTGATCCAGGCAGCATCTTCTCTGTTCATCCATCCGGAGCGGAGCGGCAGCATCCTGAAGACATCCCACGCAGAGCATCCTCTTCTTTCTTGATCCGACGACTAGGTGACTGTACCTTTAAGTGACGTCATCCAAGATGGCGTCCCTTGAATTCCGATTGGCTGATAGGATTCTATCAGCCAATCGGAATTAAGGTAGGAAAAATCTGATTGGCTGATTCAATCAGCCAATCAGATTCAAGTTCAATCCGATTGGCTGATCCAATCAGCCAATCAGATTGAGCTCGCATTCTATTGGCTGATCGGAACAGCCAATAGAATGCGAGGTCAATCTGATTGGCTGATTCCATCAGCCAATTGGATTGAACTTGAATCTGATTGGCTGATTAAATCAGCCAATCAGATTTTTCCTACCTTAATTCCGATTGGCTGATAGAATCCTATCAGCCAATCGGAATTCAAGGGACACCATCTTGGATGACGTCACTTAAAGGTACAGTCACCTAGTCGTCGGATCAAGAAAGAAGAGGATGCTCTGCGTGGGATGTCTTCAGGATGCTGCCGCTCCGCTCCGGATGGATGAACAGAGAAGATGCCGCCTGGATCAAGACTTCTGATGGATGGAAGACCTCTTCTTGCCCCGCTTGGATGAAGACTTCTGCCGGTCTGGATGTCCTCTACTGCCCGATCGGATGAAGACTTCGGCCCGCTGGGTGAAGACACGGTAGAGAGATCTTCAGGGGGGTAGTGTTAGGTTTATTTAAGGGGGGTTTGGGTTAGAGTAGGGGTATGTGGGTGGTGGGTTGTAATGTGGGGGGGGGGTATTGTGGTTTTTTTTACAGGCAAAAGAGCTGTTTTCTTTGGAGCATGCCCCCGCAAAAGGCCCTGTTCAGGGCTGGTAAGGTAATAGAGCTGATTACTTTTGTAATTTAGTATAGGGTAGGGCATTTTTTTATTTTGGGGGGCTTTGTTATTTTATTAGGGGGCTTAGATTAGGTGTAATTAGTTTAAAATTCTTGTAATTCTTTTTATTTTTTGTAATTTAGTGTTTGTTTTTTTTGTACTTTAGTTTAGTTTATTTCATTGTATTTAATTGTAGGTACTTGTAGTTAATTTATTTAATTATAGTGTAGTGTTAGGTTTAATAGTAACTTAGGTTAGGATTTATTTTACAGGTAATTTTGTAATTATTTTAACTAGGTAGCTATTAATTAGTCAATAACTATTTAATAGCTATTGTACCTAGTTAAAATAAATACAAAGTTGCCTGTAAAATAAATATAAATGCTAAAATAGCTACAATGTAACTATTAGTTATATTGTAGCTATATTAGGGTTTATTTTACAGGTAAGTATTTAGTTTTATATAGGATTAATTTATTTAGTTAATTTAATGACAGTGTAGTGTTAGGTGTAATTGTAACTTAGGTTAGGGTTTATTTTACAGGTAAATTTGTATTTATTTTAGCTAGGTAGTTATTAACTATTTAATAGCTATTGTACCTAGTTAAAATAAATACAAAGTTGCCTGTAAAATAAATATAAATCCTAAAATAGCTACAATGTAACGATTAGTTATATTGTAGCTATATTAATAGCTAGTAGGGGGCTTAGATTAGGTGTAATTAGTTTAAAATGGTTGTAATATTTTATTATTTTTGCTAATTTAGTGTTTGTTTGTTTTTTTGTACTTTTCTGATGGATGGAAGACCTCTTCTTGCCCCGCTTGGATGAAGACTTCTGCCGGTCTGGATGTCCTCTTCTGCCCCATCGGATGAAGACTTCGGCCCGGCTGGGTGAACACGACTCAAGGTAGGGAGATCTTCAGGGGGGTAGTGTTAGGTTTATTTAAGGGGGGTTTGGGTTAGAGTAGGGGTATGTGGGTGGTGGGTTGTAATGTGGGGGGGGGGGATTGTGTTTTTTTTTTACAGGCAAAAGAGCTGTTTTCTTTGGGGCATGCCCCGCAAAGGTCCCTGTTCAGGGCTGGTAAGGTAATAGAGCTGTTAACTTTTGTAATTTAGTATAGGGTAGGGCATTTTTTTATTTTGGGGGGCTTTGTTATTTTATTAGGGGGCTTAGATTAGGTGTAATTAGTTTAAAATTCTTGTAATATTTTTTTATTTTTTGTAATTTACTGGTTTTTTATTTTTTGTAATTTAGTGGGGGGAGGGTTTGTACTTTAGTTTATTTAATTGTAGATAATTGTAGGTACTTGTAGTTAATTTATTTAATGACAGTGTAGTGTTAGGTTTTATTGTAACTTAGGTTAGGATTTATTTTACAGGTAATTTTGTAATTATTTTAACTAGGTAGCTATTAATTAGTCAATAACTATTTAATAGCTATTGTACCTAGTTAAAATAAATACAAAGTTGCCTGTAAAATAAATATAAATGCTAAAATAGCTACAATGTAACTATTAGTTATATTGCAGCTATATTAGGGTTTATTTTACAGGTAAGTATTTAGTTTTAAATATGAGTCATTTATTTAATTAATTAAATGATAGTGTAGTGTTAGGTGTAATTGTAACTTAGGTTAGGATTTATTTTACAGGTAAATTTGTATTTATTTTAGCTAGGTAGTTATTAAATAGTTAATAACTATTTAATAACTATTGTACCTAGTTAAAATAAATACAAAGTTGCCTGTAAAATAAAAATAAATCCTAAAATAGCTACAATGTAACTATTAGTTATATTGCAGCTATCTTAGGGTTTATTTTACAGGTAAGTCTTTAGTTTTAAATAGGATTCATTTATTTAACTATAATAAACTTATTTCGTTTTATTTAAATTATATTTTAGTTAGGGGGTGTTAGTGTTAGGGTTAGATTTAGGTTTAGGGGTTAATAACCTTATTATAGTAGCGGCAACGTTGGGGGCGGGAGATTAGGGGTTAATAATTGTAGGTAGGTGGCGGCGATGTTAGGGAGGGCAGATTAGGGGTTAATAAAATGTATTATAGTGTTTGCGAGGCGGGAGTGCGGCGGTTTAGGGGTTAATACATTTATTATAGTGGCGGCGATTTGCGGTCGGCAGATTAGGGGTTAATACTTGTAGTTAGATTGTGGCGACGTTGGGGGGGGCAGATTAGGGGTTAATAACTATAATGTAGGGGTCGGCGGTGTTAGGGACACCAGATTAGGGGTTAATAGTTATAATGTAGGCGGCGGCGATATCGGGTCGGCAGATTAGGGGTTAATACTTGTAGTTAGATTGCGGCGACGTTGGGGGGGGCAGATTAGGGGTTAATAACTATAATGTAGGGGTCGGCGGTGTTAGGGACAGCAGATTAGGGGTTAATAGCTATAATGTAGGCGGCGGCGATATCGGGTCGGCAGATTAGGGGTTAATACTTGTAGTTAGATTGCGGCGACGTTGGGGGGGGCAGATTAGGGGTTAATAACTATAATGTAGGGGTCGGCGGTGTTAAGGACAGCAGATTAGGGGTTAATAGCTATAATGTAGGCGGCGGCGATATCGGGTCGGCAGATTAGGGGTTAATACTTGTAGTTAGATTGCGGCGACATTGGGGGGGGCAGATTAGGGGTTAATAACTATAATGTAGGGGTCGGCGGTGTTAGGGACAGCAGATTAGGGGTTAATAGCTATAATGTAGGCGGCGGCGATATCGGGTCGGCAGATTAGGGGTTAATACTTGTAGTTAGATTGCGGCGACATTGGGGGGGGCAGATTAGGGGTTAATAACTATAATGTAGGGGTCGGCGGTGTTAGGGACAGCAGATTAGGGGTTAATAGTTATAATGTAGGTGGCGGCGATATTCGGTCGGCAGATTAGTGGTTAATAAAATACTGCAGGTGTCAGCGATAGCGGAGGCAGCAGATTAGGGGTTAATAAGTGTTAGATTAGGGGTGTTTAGAGACTCGGGGTACATGTTAGGGTGTTAGGTGCAGACTTAGTGTTTCCCCATAGTAAACAATGGGGCTGCGGTGTTAGTTTTTTTTCAGCCGAAACTCCCATTGTTTCCTATGGGGAAATGCCGAATTTTAACGAGCTAATTCGGATTTATTCGGAGATACGGCAGCTATTTCGGATTCATTCGGTAGATTCGGAAGTATTTTAATTCGATCCGAATCTCCGAATTTACCGAATTTCCGAATTAATCCGAAACGAACCGCACATGTCTAGCATTTAAAACACACTCAGAAAAAGCCTGTAGGTTCTGTAAATGGGAAACTGCAGATGCTGTGTCTCAGTAGAAAGAGAGCGTGTCCTCCAAACAAACAGCTGAAAGTCCAGTGTTTTTATACAGCCATTTTATGGTGGGCTACCCCTTCATTTCTACAGAATTACAGCTGCTTTTATAGGATTCCCAACCCACACTTTAGCTAAATTATACTCACAGCGCTTATATTTTTTGTGTGGGATACCCTATACCCACTCTTTTGAGAGGACATAGGTCCCCCACACAATCCCACTCCCACATATATATATATATATATTCCAAATCAATTTTGTTAATAGTCATCCCTGTAAGAGTGATACATTTAAACCTGAATACAACATGCTACCCTTTTAGAAGTTGCCTTTCAAGCATGCTTTAAATGCTCTTAGTGTCACTGCTAACATATTGGCGCATTTAGAATATAAACATAAGAAGATGTGGATGCACGCAACTCATGGAGATCTTGCTATCAGATTGTGCATTTAATAACTATAACAGTGATCATTTTTAACAAAAAGTATTTTGGCTATAGTATGCATTTTGCAAAAATGCTTGTAATGTTATTTATTGTACATACCTTGAGAACTTTCAGAGGGTGTGATTACAAGTGGTGCAATAATGTTGGTGCATTAGCAATATAAGAATATCGCAGCCATATTAATTTGCGCATGTATTGCATGTTTAAAGTAAACAGGTTCGCTTGAGTACAATAGAATTTAATGCATGTTGGGTTAGCGCGACTTAAAACCTCCCATAAAGGGTTAGGGATAAAAAAAAGTTGGACCAAACACAACATATATACATTAAAATGAACTGGTACACTCATATAAACACTAACTGATAAAAAAATATTCATATGAATATTAATAAAAAAATATTTATAAGGGTTCAAAGGTATATGGTATATGTATGTGTCTAAATAATAATTCTATAATAATATTTAATAATGAGCAAGATTACAAGTTGTGCGGTATAGCCATACACATCGAGTAAAATGGGGCCCTAGCGCTATTTCTATACCGCCGGTATTACAAGTCACCATAAAGCTTTCTTTTGTTGTGTGGTAAGGTGCGGTAAGTTGCATACTGCACAAAAACAAAGTTTCGACTTGGCATGCTCATGCATGTTTTCCCCCATATAGATCAATGGAGAAAAAAACCTGTGATTGCGAAATGGCAATCACATTAACACATTCCTCATTGAGGTCTATGGAGAAAAGAAAGTTTTGTAAAAGCCTAACACCCTAACATGAAAACCCTAGTCTAATAACCCCTAAACCACTGTCCCCCAACATTGCCAACACTAAATAAAGCTATTAACCTCTAAACCACCGCCCCCCACATCGCCAACACTAAATAAAGCTATTAACCTTTAAAAAGCCGTCCCCCCACATCGTGACAAATTAAATTAAACTATTAACCCCTAAACCCAACACCCCCTAACTTTAAATTAAAGTTACAATATAACTACCTTAAAATAAATAAAAAACATACCTGTGAAATAAAAAAAAAACTAAGCTCAAACTATAAATATACCTAACTCTTACCTAGATTGTGAGTTTTGCGCTAAACAGAGTGCAATACGAACTCAACTAAAGTTGGGTTATTTCACCCTCCATAGCGCTGCTATTACGAGTTTCTGAAAAGCCTCCATGTGCTTGCAATATGGTTGCGTTAAGCTCCATACCGCACAAAAGCCAAGGGCTGCTTTGACGTGCTTGTGCACTCTTTCCCCCATAGACAGCAATGGGGAGAGAGTGTTTGGAAAAAACTAACACCTGAAGTGCGGAATAGCGATCACCATAACGCAACCCCATTGATGTCTATGGGGAAAAGAAAGTTACATTTAAACCTAATACCCTAACCTAAACCCCTAGTCTAAACACCCCTAATCTGCTGCCCCTGACATCACCACCACTATAATAAAGTTATTAACCACTAATCTGCTGCCCCCGACATCGCTGGCACTAATAACATTTATTAACCCCTATTCAGCCGCTCCTGACATCACCGACACTATAATAAAGTTATTAACACCTATTCCGCCCCTCCCCAACATCGCAGCCACTATAATAAAGTTATCAACCCCTAATCTGCCGCCCGCGACATCGCCGCCACTAATAAAATCTATTAACCCCTATTCTGCCACTCCCCGACATCGCCGCCACTAAATAAAGTCATTAACTCCTAAACCTCTGGCCTCCCACATCTCTGCCACTAAATAAACCTATTAACCCAGGAGTTGAAGATCAAATTTCAAATCCAGAATCTGCATTTTTATGCATACCTACAGCTGCGACATTATGTGGCATCTTTGCAGGCATCTAACACTGGACTCTGGGACATCTCACCCTTTGCCAATGCTCAGACATTGTTTCTTGTGGGATGTTTTTCCCTCTCGCCATTCTACACATGACTAATAAAACAGAATGAGACCTCATTACAATCCAATATGCTGGTGAAACTAGCCATTGATATACCCATAGCAGTGATGGTGCAAGACCTGAAAGACAGCCTAGAAATCACAAAACAAGCAACACTCGCAGTTACGTATAGAGAAGCACAATTTAGACTGTTACACAAGGACTATATTACGCCACACAGACTGTCAAAATGGAATACCCCAGTGGCGTAGCGTGGGTTGTCACTGCCCAGGGCAAGGCAAGTATTGCGCCCCCCCAACCCCATTTTAGATATGCTGCTTCTTCTTACATTTGGGACAAACCAAGCACAGACCCTGGTAGATCACATAAAGCAAGGGACACTGTCTCCTCTCCCACAAAATGCTCCCTTAACCATCTTTACTGGATAACTAACAGTTATTGCTGATGATACCCATATCCCCAAAATATGTCCCTAGTCATAAGCAGCTGCTAATCAGTAGAGCCTTACAAACAAAGCCATGAAAATAATATATTGGCAATACAAGAGGCAGTGGGTGAAGCCTGCAAGCATTATGTGCTATCCCCCTGTGATCAAACCCTGTCTGCAGCTCTCCAGAGCTGGGCAAATATATACAATATTAAATTTTAAGATTTATTCTCGTTTTACACATGGGGGAAAGCCCCCTTAACCCCCATCTGGTGGTGACATGTCCTGATCTGTAAAACTTCATGGTACAAATACTGCAGACCACAGGGTGCACCCACCCCCACATTGCAGCAACCCATATTGGTGCAATAGGTTTTTGGTAATTCGTTAAAAAGAGGAAAAGGGGAAACACAGGTTCGCAGCTGTTACATAAGGTTGTCCCTGCTGGGCAGACTGTCTTTTGGGTGCCAATGACATATAAAAGTGGGGTATATATTCTACCTTAATAAATATAACATTTGTAAGTAATCAATATAAAAGGGGCATGGGACAGACAACCCAGCATTACATACATATATGGGGGGAGGGTGTATGGTATTTAGGGGGGTGCTGTTAAATTTATTTACTAACACAAATTATAGTTATTTTTTTTACTTTAAATGCTGTAAGGGTGGGTTTAATGTAAATAAAAAAGGCAATGAGCCCCCAAACCCTAAAAATCGTTAAAAGTCCACACCTCAGGAGTCCAGCAAGAAATAGATTCAAGATGGTGAATTCATAGGACTTCTTTGATAGGAGACAAACACAGTGAAATGCCTGGTGAGCAGCACAATCCTGGTGCCAGACAGCACACAAATCCCTAAATCTACTTCTGCCCTAGGAAGATCATGGATGGAAAAAATCAAATACAGGAAACAAGGTCTCATTTTTGTCAACTGTCACAAATATAATTTTTTTGTGCAAGGACAAGATGGCGTAAGTTGTAATCAGAATCCGGTCAAACATGAAAGTATGGTCTCTGATCACCCCACCATCCCACTAACTAGGTAACTGGGTTTAACAGAAAGGCAGAGCCCAGCCATGCTGCCACCAGTACCTCGGGTTTGAAAGAGATTTATTGCACTTTTTAGGGATTCCTCCCCCCCACCTCTGCTTAGAGATCCTTAAAAAGTGCCCCAGGCAATGCATGGCATTCTGGCTCTGGGTCCTTTGTTGGAAGGGAACTTACTTGTTTGGTAATAATAGAACCGTAATTAAGCTGCATTTTGCGTGTTGCTAGTATCAGGCAAAAACAGGGCTATAAGTAAGTCTGGTCCTGACACCTTACCTTAGTCGCGGCATCACCACATTCCTGACGGGTCGCAGAACAGAGCTGGGGGCCTGTCAGAATTTTTAGCCTCCCTTCTTCCCTTTGCTAAGTTGAGGCTGGAAGCGCCCCTCAGAATTATGCGCCCGGTGCAACCGCCCCTGTTGCCCCCCCCACGCTACGCCACTGGAATACCCAACATCCTAATCAATGTATTAATTGTAGCTGAGTAGCTCCATCTTTTCTGCATTACTTTTTCACATGCCCGATCATTAGACGCTTCTGGGGCCACTTCCAATATTGGGTTAAAACTACATTCAAGGTTGAGATAGAGTTCACCACAGCGGAGGTTTACCTCTTCAAATGGGATGACACACACAAGCAACACCATCGTATACTCACGTTGTGTACATTACTTGCGAGACATTGTATTCTAAAGAGATGGATATCCAAACAACCCCCAACAATAGCACAGTTTAAACATTTGTTATTAAGACAACTGTATGTAGAGCAACATGATGTGAGACTAGACACGATCCACAGATTGAGACCTTTCTGGAAAAAATGGCACCCTCTCATCAATACCTTTAGCGAAGATTTAAAAACATAGATTATGAGACCTTTCCTGCACTCAGAGGTGATGCTTCAGCTTAATATTGGGGGGGGGGGGGGGGGGCTGGCAAACCGTAGGTGAACAAGGGGAAAATCGTATTACTCTCCCACTCCCAACTGAGGAAATGCTTTTCTAAAAATAATACCTGCCCTCCTTTTTTTTTTTTCCTCTTCTTCCCCCGCCTTCCCTCCCCTCTCCCTCTCCCAGCATGTGGTTAAAGTGTTGTTTGTTTTTGTTATTATATAGTTAGATTTAAAATGGAAACAGAGGTGACAACCAAGATAAAACAAAGGACTTTATTGTGATACATCATTACATTGGGACAATCTTAAGTTCTCTGCGTAGCATCTCTTGTGTTGCTTAATTTGGAAAAAAAAAAACATTTTCCAGGACGTTTTGTTATATGTATACATCTCAATGTGATCACTGGTATTTGTACTATGTTGAATCTGTTTCCTATAATAAAAAAAGAATTGAAATAAACCTATTAACCCCTAAACTGCTGGCCCCCCACATTGCAAAACACTAAATTTAACTATTAACCAGTAAACCTAACACCTCCCTTAACTTTAAATTAAAATTACAATATAACTATCTTTAAATAAAAAAAAAAAAACTTACCTGTGAAATAAAAATAAACCTAATAAACTATAAATTAACCTAACTGTACTAATCTAATAAAATAAAAATACTACCAATTAAAGTATCTAAATTACAAATTTAAAAAACCTACCACTACAAAAAAAAAAAAAATACAACTAAAAAAACAAATCCTATGAAAAATTTAAATAATCTTAGTTTACCAAAAATAAACTAAAATCACGAAAAATAAAAAAAAAACACCAGGGGCTCCATTACATATACGGCGCAGGCTTCGGCGCAAGCGTTGAAACCCACGCTGCCCTTAATTTCACCTCACACATCTGGGTATTACATATACTGTAAGTAGGGCAAACTTGGGATCTTTTGAAATGTGCGCAAATACACATTTTAGTCATCGCAAATAACTTACTCCAGTCTTGTGTCCACGGAAAGTGAGTAGTTTTATGCAAATTAGGTTAACACGCATAAAAACGAACCCAGAATTCAAATAAAAACGCGACACGTAATTACGATATTCAAATGTATATATAAACCCATGCGCAGCCGCCATTTTCTTCAGTGTGTTTGGATTGTTCATTGAGCTATAACACACTACACTGGAGTGGAGGATTAGTGAGAGTGGCGGACAGAAGAGTTAGTTAGGTCGCATTGTTGTTGAGTAAGCTTGTACACTTACACATATTCTTACATATTGCACACATTGCATACATATATAAACAAATACACCTCACCCATATTTTATTTGAGTTTTACAGTGTGATAGGCTGAGTGTTTGGTTGTGATTGTGTGATTGAACTGGGAGTGTGAGTGTGTGATTTATTGTGAGGATGGCAGGGAGAAGTAGGGAGGAGGGGAGAGGAGTGGCAGGGAGAGGAGTATTGGAGAGGACAGGAGAAGCAGTGGGGTCCCCGTCAGGGAGTAAGTAGAGTGGGGAGGAGAGCCAGAAGGGATTATGGGAGGGAAGATGCCCAAGAGCCCCAGAGAGCAGGCACATCCAGGAGATGGACAGAGGGTGCACCTGGGGACAGAAGGGGGAGGAGGGAGAGGATAGGGAGGAACCCACACCAGGGACATTACAGGGAGGAAGCCAAGTGGCCATGGAGGATGAGAGGCTGAGATGTCTCAACTTCTCATGCGCAGAAAATGTTGCCCTTGTCCAGGCCATCATGGACAATTACAGTGCCCTCTTTGGGCAGGAGAAGAGCAAAGGCATTGCCAAAAAGAGAAAAATGGCATGGTTGGCAATAGAGGATGCCGTCAACAGTGTGGCCCAGCAGAGGAGGACTGTTGAGGGCCTGAAAAAGTGCTGGAATGACTGCAAGAGGCGGGTCAAAGAAAAGATGGGTCAGGAAGCTATGCACCAGAAGGGAACAGGCGGTGGTCCATCCCTGGATATAGAGTATAATACCTGGCAGGAGATGATACGCAGGTCCCTGAGTATCACAGCAGTCCGTGGACTTCCAGGGGCTCGTGAATCAGGGGTTACAACCACAGCACAGCATGCTGGTGAGTAACATCCCACACAACTGTATTATATGTATTTGAGATATAACATCCTTTAATATCACACATTCATGTACACAATGAGGAACATGGTATTTGGCATACTAACAAAAACATCTACAATTATACTTGACATTACTGCTACTTAACACATTTCAATTCATGATATGAGGTGGAATAGTGCAATGCTAACATGTCTCAGAGTAACACAGACCACAAACCACATGTAATTGTATGCACACATGGACATATATCTGACTGTACTAATCCCTCTTATCCTTTGACTCCTCCACAGAACATCCTGTCACGAGGATGCAACCATCCATGCCACCACCACCAGTCTTCAGGCAACCGCAAGAACAGTACGCTCCCAGGCATGAGCATGGTTGGATGGCTTCAGTTGAGGACCCGGGAGTGTCACCGCCATTGACATATGACCCCTGGCAAGATTCCTGGCCAGAGGAATATCCTTCCTTTGGCTTTGAGGGGTAGCCAAGACAGCCACAAAGGGTCCATGTATTTACCCCACCCCCACAAAACAATCTCGTCAGTCATGGATTTTACCCACAGACTATTTCACAAGAAGTGCCAATTGGAGAGGCTGAGTGGTCACACACTGGTCATCAGTGGGACTATCAATCAACCATGAGAGCTCCCCCATCCTCATCCACGGGACGACCTCCCCCATCCTCATCCATGGGGCGACTTCCCCCATTCTCATCCATGGGACGACTTACCCATCCTCATCCATGGGATGACCTCCCCATCCTCATCCATGGGATGACCTCCCCCATCTTCATCCATTGGACGAGCTCCACCATCTGCAGATGGAAATATATCCGAAACTACAGCTGCACCCAGAGGAGGCCCATAGCAACACTGAGAGCATACAAAGAGGCCAAGAGAGGTTATTCAGGAGGCAAGAGAGGATACAACAACATAGCATAGAGCTGCAGAGGGACATGGCAGCATCGTTAAGTGCAAGCGTTCAGAACCAGTCACAGATGATGCAAATTCTGTCTGATGCAGATGCAGATGGACAATAGATGGAGACAACAAAATCAACTCTTGGGTGTGTTGGTTGATCACTTTACACACCAGCAGGACACTGCCTCCAGCCTATAATCTGTGGCCAGCACACCAGCAGAAACATCAGAATCTTCTAAAACCAGGAAAATAAGGAAACCCACTACAGGCACCTCAGCTCCCTCATCCAAGAAGCCAAATAAATAAATAAATATTATTATAGTTCACCATAAACCTTGTCCTATGTTATTTACCATGTTGTTGTCATACACATTTATGTAAGGTGTGTTTTATTACACTAATATTGTTAAAACATATAATATGACCTGTGTGGAAATGGCAATAACAACAGGTAATATTATCATGTTTATGACATATTCTTGTACTATAACTCACATTCACAATGGTTGTTTATGAAGGGTACATATAGTAATATTCACTTCTAAGATGTAAATCAATGTATCTCACATCCAATATAAATTGACACATGGGTATATATAATACTGATGATACTGATAGGTGTGCATTATCAGGTGTTTTAAGGCTGCAGGTGAGAGGTTGTGTTGTTTGTGATTTGTTTGACACAATTGCAAAGAGGCGGCCTTCAAGGTATTTAGAAATTATCATATGAGCCATCCTAGGTTTATCTTTCAACTAAGAATACCAAGAGAACAAAGCAAAAATGGTGTTAGAATTAAATTGGAAAGTTGTTTGAAATGACATGCCCTATTTGAAACAAGAAGGTTTTCTTTGGACTTGACTGTCCCATTATATATTGTAGCATCAATGCCAAGCTGTGTTAACTGTAGAATAAATTACACTCCCAATGGGTTCTAAAGAGATAAAGGTAATACAGTTATGATTGCCCATTGTTCTCTCCAAGTATTGTTGATTGTTTTAAGAAGAAATATAAAGTAAATAAGCAAGTATATGTACACAATTAAATTGTGATAAAGTAATGAGATATGATTATACCTACAAGTTGCATGCATTTGATTAGGTTGTGGCTTCAAAATACAAAATCAGCTATTTCAAATACACAAATAAAGCTTAAAAAAAAATCTCATAGTATACTGTCCCTTTAACTATTTGAGATGCTGCTTAAATGTATGTGTTTGTTAAGGCTTCCACGGAGTTACTTTGTTTTTTTAGTTAGTGCAAGGGTTGCTGTTCCAGCAATGTAGGGCAAGATGAGAATGGAGTAGATTTTCTGAATTCTGCGTGCGTAAGTCCTTACGCTGTATATTGGATACCAAATTGCGCGGTTGTTCTATGTTAATCTATGGGAGAAAAAAATACGACCGACGGGTGACATATACGCTCATAACTTGTATGCTACGCCGTATATGTAATACCAAAATCGTGTAAAAACCTGTGGCGCAAGCTTTTGTGGGCGACGCCGCATATGTAATGGAGCCCTAAGATTACACAAATAAAAACAATTACACCTAATCTAATAGCCCTATAAAAATAAAAAAGCCCACCAAAATAAAACACTCCCTAGCCTACAATAAACTACCAATAGCTCTTAAAAGGGCCTTTGCCCTAAAGAAATCAGCTCTTTTACCTGTAAAAAAAAATATAAAGTCCTCCCAACAGTAAAACCCACCACCCAACCAACCCCCCAAAATAAAAACTCTAAAAACAAACTAAGCTACCCATTGCCCCTAAAGGGGCATTTGTATGGGCATTGCCCTTATGTCAGGGTTTTTCCCTGTTTTGTTTGCCATGTGCTTTTGGCAGTGAATTTACTCACCTCTCTTGCTGTCTGATGCATACTGTGTGATGCTGCTCATTTCCTGCACTTCCTTTTATGGCCAGACTGGTGTACATCATCTGTGTGAGACAGGATGCAGTCTCATAATTGTGATGTCATCACTTATTATTTAAAGGGCCTCTGTTCAGTATGCTTTGCCCTTGCGTTGTCTCAGACCTGTTTGTGAGAGCTCCTGTGTATTACCTGGCTGTCTGGCGTCCTTCCTGGTTCCTGATCCGTAGCTTGTTCCTGACTCTTCTGTTCTCCTTGTTCCTGATTCTGGCTCATCTGACTACTCGCTTTGGCTCCTGACTCGGCTCGTCTGACTACCAACTCTGGTTTTGATTCCTGGCTTGTTATTTGACTTGTGGACTTTTTATTATTTTTTGCTATTAATAAAGGTGTGATTATTTTTGCACTTCTCGTCTCAGTCTGATTCCTGGCACCCTGACATTACACAAGGGCCATGAATCCTGATGGTGCTAATAATCCACCTTTACCTGCCATAATTTCCAGGATGGATGAACAGGATCACCGCTTGGATCAATTTGCACTAGCCCTGCAAAACCTGCTGACTTGTAGTGCACATTTGGACCAAAGTGTCCCGCAAGTTTTGGCTGCTCCTGTTTCCGCTGCTACACCTAGTTCTATCAGGAGCATGTGTTCTGCACCTCTACCTCAGCATTATGGAGGCAATCCTAATCAGTGCAGAGGGTTTTTGAACCAGGTGGGCATTTACTTTGAGATGTTACCTCAGGCGTTTCCCTCTGACAGTGCTAAGGTGGGATTTCTCATCTCGTTACTCTCTGACACAGCTCTTGCCTGGGCTAATCCCTTGTGGGAGACTAATAAACCTGTGATTTAAAATTACCTTGAATTTGTGGCCTCCTTTCAAAGGGTATTTGATGTTCAAAACAGCCAATAGGATGAGAGCTACTGAAATCTTATTGGTTGTTCAAATCAGCCAATAGGATTTCAGTAGCTCTCATCCTATTGGCTGAAGACCTCACTGCCTGGATGAAGACCTCGCCGCCTGGATGGAGATGGATGTCCGGACTTCAGAAACTGTGAGCAGATCTTCTGGGGTTAGTGTTAGTTTTTTTTGGGGGGGTTATTTAAGATTAGGGTTTGGGCTTTGAAAAAGAGCTGAATGCCCTTTTAAGGGCAATGCAAAAGAGTTAAATGCGCTTTTAAGGGCAATGCCCATACAAATCCCCCTTTAGGGGCAATGGGTAGCTTAGGTTTATTTTTTAGAGTTTTTGTTAGAGTTAGGTTTCTAATTTTGGGGGGTTGGTTGGGTGGTGGGTTTTACTGTTGGGGGACTTTAGATTTTTTTTACAGGTTAAAGAGCTGATTTCTTTAGGGCAATGCCCTACAAAAGGCCCTTTTAAGGGCTATTGGTAGTTTATTGTAGGCTAGGGGGTGTTTATATTTGGGGTGGGTTTTTTATTTTTATTGGGCTATTTGACTAGGTTTAATTGTTTTTTTTTGCTAATTTAGTTTATTTTTTGTAATCTTAGTGTTTTTTATTTTTCATGATTTTAGTGTTAATTATTTTTGGTAAACTTAGATTATTTAAATTTTTCATAGGATTTGTTTTTTTTTAGTTATAATTTATATTTTTTTAATTTTTTTCTTAGTGTTTTTTTAAATTTTTAATTAAGATATATTAATTGGTAGTATTTTTCAGTTTATTAGATTAGTTATGATAGGTTAATTTATAGTTTAATGTTAGGTTTATATTTATTTCACTGGTAAGTTTTTATTTATTTAAACAGAGTTATATTGTAATTTTAATTTAAAGTTAGGGGGTGTTAGGGTTAGGGGTTAATAGTTTAATTTAGTATTGTGAGATGTTGGGGGCTGGCGGTTTAGGGGTTAATAGGTTTATTTAGTGGTGGAGATGTGGGAGGCTGGAGGTTTAGGGGTTAATAACTTTATTAAAGTGGTGGCAATGTCAGGGTGCAGGGGAATAGGGGTTAATATATTTAAATAGTGTTGGCGATGTGAGTGGGCGGCAGATTAGGCGTTACTAACTTTATTGAATACCCACAATGTGGGTGAGCGGCAGATTAGGGGTTAATAGGTTTAATACAGATTTTGCAATGCGGGAGGACTGCAGTTTAGGGGTTAATATGTAGTTTATGGGTGTTAGTGTACTTTGTAACATTTTAGTTATGAGCTTTGTGAAACATTTTTGTTACACAAAATCCATAACTACTGGTTTCAGATGACGGTATGGATTGTGTTGGCATAGGCTGTAACGCAAGCTTTTTAGCCAGACTGCACAAATTGTAATACCGGCGCTATGGAAATCCCACGCAAAAATGTCATTTTTTTGAGTGCAGGATTGACGTTGAGTTACAGGCTAAAATGCTTGCGGTATAGCTTTACCGACATAACTCCCAATAGTGTGTTCCTGCTTTTACGCTGTCTTAAAAACAAACAAAAGTGTGTACTCTAAAGGTAAATGGGAGGAGACTTGGTTCAGTGAGTACTATACTTCACTTCGACAATTAGTAAGGTAAAACATATCATCAATTAGTATAAAATACCAGTACACATAGCTGAACCCACTTCTCCTGTTCACTTGCGATATTTGAATTATTATAATTATTATTGTACTTAAAGTAAATATCCTTTGCCTTGTTATGCACTATAGACTAAGTAAAACAATGGCTTTATGCTAGTTCCAATAATTTAGCTATTTGAGACAAGGAGATACAAATAATAGATACATATATAGTTAACACCATTCAGAATGTGGTCAACTTTGTAATCAAATTTGTCATTTCTTTTTGGTGATCCCCTAGTGACAATACAGACCGTTGCGGATATATGCATTTGAATTCCTATTATCACACAACTTAGTCACATACTCACATCAGACCTCAGATGTAGCCTTACATTTCTTTAGCCACTTAGTCAAATACCCACATCAGACCACAGATGTAATCCTAAATTTCTTAAGCCCCTCTTAGTCACATACCCACATCCGACCTCAGATATAACCCTAAATTCCTAAAGCCCATCTTAGTTACTTACTCACATCAGACCTCAGATGTTGCCCTACATTTTTTCAGCCACTCTTAGTCACATACCCACATCAGACCTCAGATGTAACCCTAAATAAATTCAGTCCATCTTAGTCACATACCCACATCAGACCTCAGATGTGTTGGTGATATTCACCCTGGACTGAATAACTCTTCAGACCACAACAGGCTAAAGAGGGTTCATTTATTGAAAAATCACACTGCATTGAGGAGAGAATGAATACAAAGTTTTTCTATGGTGGCTCAGTCCCCTTCCCAGGCATTTATACACAGGAGGCAGGGCATTCCTGAACTCCATATCTAGGCTAATACAGTTTATGATTGGCTAGCTAAAATGCAAGGGTTTTTACCAAATATGGTTATAACATAAGTAAAAAATACAGTTTAGACACAATTCCATTCACTAAGTTCTATTCCTAAAAGTAGCTGGTTTAACTGTCTGACCGTATATCAAAAAAGGGCAAAGGTCAGGGATGAACTAATGTCTGCTCTTATGTTAACAAAGAGATTTGTGTAAAAAAAAAAGCATATCATTCTACAAGCTTACTAATTTATGGTATGCATAGTTCATATACTCACATATATCTGGCTTACCAGGACAACAAGGGACTTGAGTGCTCAGATACAAGGATAGGAAGGGATTTAGGAGAAAAAAAAACAGACATACACTAGCTACCATAAAACATTGCCCCTTTAAGAAAGACTGGCCTCTCCTGACTAACAATGCCCGCATAGAAATTAACCCATTCAGACCTCACAAAGCACTGCAGAAAAAACAGTTACAAATATTGCTTATTTTTTTTAACAGTCCCTCCTCTAATGCTGTTAAACTCTGACAATAGCATCAAACAGCAATATGATTTAGTCGGGTGAATTCCATCCCAAACTGCAGTGCAGAGTTGCCGTGGTTATAACAATGGGGCACAAGCAAGACTGGAGCTTCACATGAGGGCATCAGTCTGCTGGTTGCTGGGCTGACGAGGTTACAGAGCTTGTGTAGCATTAATTTGAGACAGATTACTATGAGAGAAAGAAAAACAATTAGTACAACAAAGATTAGCAAACCTTGCAGTATCTGTACCCCTAATTTACCCAGCCATCCTGACAGGCCAAAAGTCAAATCAAAATCCAAAACACTAAACTTAATATGATGCAGGATAGTTAAGTAATAAAATTATAATTTTTCTATTTGTTCTCTCTAAGTATTGAGCTTTGGTTTTCCACATAATTAAAAGATAAGGAAGCAAGTGTGTGTTAACAAAGTGATAACATAATGACATATGGCATTACCTGAAACTCAACACATTGTAATAGGCTGTGGTTTAAAAGCACAAAACCAGCTACTTCATATACAAAACATACATTTTATACCAGGGCCGCCACTAGAAATTTTGGGGCCCCTGACTCAACCATTGATCAGGGCCCCCCCCCCCCCCTCCTTTGACATGTGCAATTTTTGACCAAGTGACTAAAACGTATATGCACTTTATTCTTAATTGTCTATTTAAACTTGGAAATGTTGTAAAGGTAGTAACATACACACACACAGACACTCATACACTGAAACACACAAACACACTCACACATAAGGATTCACATATAGACACTCTAGCAGACACGCAAAGAAACCCAAACAGACACTTAGCACTTGTTTACATTGACCTGACAAGTAATGAGGTAAACTACAGTTTTGTAAAAAAAAAGGAGATTTAGAAAACAAAATATGGAGTTCTGATTATCTTTTTGTAAAGGAAGATGACAACTAAATTATGACAACAGCATGTAGTGGCTGAAAGGAAAGGCCCTGAACTGCCTAAACAATAATTTAAAGGTTAAATGGTGGAGTGGTTACTTCCGGAAAGGTCTTGTTAGTCTCAAAGTCTGTAGAAAGATGTGAATAATTAGTAGTAAGGTCAAAATGTCCTAAAAAGGAACAGACAATGGACACACACACACAAACTCAAACTTGCACATACACCCAAGGAAACATGACAGAGACAGCCTCAGAAAACACACAAAGACATATACACACACAGAGACACCCACAGAAAACACACATAGACATACACACACACACAGAGACAACCACATGAAAAACACAGACATACATACATACATACATACATACATACATACATACACACACAAACACCCTCACAGAAACACCCATAGAAAAAACTCAAAGACATATGCACACACCCTCACAGACATCCACAGAAAATGCACAAAGACATACACACCCACCCTCACAGAGAGACCCACAGATAAAAAATACATACACATAGAGACACAAACCAAAGCACAAAGACATAAACACATACACCCACAGAAACACTCACAGGAGGAAACATTTATGCACCTTGCAGCCCCTAAATCAACAGTGTGTGACATGCATGATAAAAAAAAATGCAGAAATTAAGAGATCACTTTTTAAAGAATCATATTTGTAAATGTGCAAACAAAAATAATTCTGTGAATTCAAAATTGTACATTAATGAGCTGGGTAGATGGCTAGATGAAGAAAAGTACCTTTAAAAGGTTGACATATGTTTGTTTGTTTTTTTCCCCATTTTCCCCAACCAAGAGCACCACTTCAAATATAGTGTACAAATTTTCCCATCTGTCAGCTGTACTTATGGATTTTGAAAATGCTGTACTCTATATGGTCTTGGTGGGACAATAAGCTGTGGTACTCATACCATTAGATCTGGTTAAATGCAGGATTTAGGCTTGTTGGTATGTATTTCAAAACTAAGTCAGCTGTAGTGTAAACTGAACAGTTTTAAGTTAACCTGTCTCATTTCAAACACTAAGCAATCTTAGTCTGAGAGTATAAAATTTTATGCAGATGTAAAAATCTTAGATAAAATGCCTCCTTGCATCTGGAAAGTCCTTGCATAAAGGGGCAGTAAACTGGAATGTAATATATATATATATATATATATATATATATATATATATATATAAAATGCATATCTGCCAAAAGGGCATCTACCATTTGTGTATTGAGGAGGAAACATTTCTGCATGGTTTTAAATATAGAATTTCTACAGCATTGTCAAATAATCATAAATACACTGCTGCTAAAAAAAAAAAAATGTTTTTATGGACCCCTGGCCCCACCATACAACTACTACCACACTGAAGTTACAATCCAAAATTGCACAAAGAAATAAAAAATATTTGCTAAGTAAGTCCTACCTCCTCTTCAAATGAAAGTGATCTACCGTCTGACTCAGGCACACACTGTACAAAGTGCCAAGTCTGTCTCACACTGAGCATAGTGGTTTAGTGCACACTAAGAAATCCTCTCAAATGCTAATACTTTACTACTTGTAATAACATTTCCCATGATCAATTAGCACTCTGCTGTAGTACCCACTGGTGGCTGCCAAAATTTAAAAAAAAAAAAAAAAAAAAAAAATTTTTTTTTTTAGTTCTTGCCTCATGGGGCCCCCCTGGCTCATTGGGCCCCTGACAGGAGTCACCCCTGTCACCCCCTGATGGCGGCCCTGTTTTATACTCTGCAGTTGGTATAACAAGTCTAAAATAGATTAATATAAAAACAATTTTTTAGTGTACTGTCCCTTTAAGAGACTGGGGTTGCCACAGACATACATTATATTGCTTTGTAATCTGTATCTAATAGCTAAACATAAGTATATATGTATTTAAGCACAAGTATATTAACACCTAACTAACTTGAATGCTCACTGCTATTGAAATGAATGCAAAACTAATAATCCATCTGAAAATAAACAAAAACAAAAACAAATAGAGAATGTATAGTAATGTTTCATTGTCAATAGTGTAACATTGTATACATTGTTGAAATGCCTAATTTAATAGTATTTTAACTAAAAGAACATTAATACAGAGGTACCAAACTCATGGCTATGTGGTATGAAACCACAGATCCAACAGGCACCTGTACCATCAGTGTGGCAATAACAATACATGCATTGTCTTGTTCCCATGGGGTGATATGGCAGACATAACTGGGAACAATGAGAATACCCAAAAATATAAAAGGATACATGGTGAGTTTGATATACATATAACAATTACACAGTAATAGAATAAATAAATCATACAAAAAGTAATTCCTAACATTTGAGTGATTACTAAAAGCTTTAGAAAACAGAGAATTCCTTTACACACAAGTAAGACCATCACTAGGGTGTAAATGCAGCATACAGAAATTAAAATGAAAAATAAAAAATGAGTTCATTAGCTTTAAACATTCGGGAAATATTCAAGCACTATCAGAGAATGATACTTCCCAAAGGTTCAGTCTTTATGGATTTCCTTGCCAGCGAATGCCAGTCTGTGGTATACCAAGTTGTAGTGAGATCCATGATTTAACTTCTGTGACTTCAGTGGCTGTATTTGTAATAAATAATACACAGACAGGCCCCTTCTACTTTGGCTCCAGAGCTATTTTTCTGGAAAAACTTTTAACCATTATAAGGATCACCAGGTGAGATGGCATGCACTACACAATTATTATTCTTTAACTGTGCAGCAAGTACCTGGATATGAAAAGACTTAAGCATTGATGTTAGTTGTATGTCATAGTCTCCAAAATCAACATCGCAGCTATTATATTTACAACCTGTTTCTGAGCAATGTTAAACTAATAGTCACCAGCATTTTACACAGGGGGTATTGTAAAATACAGGGTAATTTATGTTTCTCTTTAAAGGGTCAATAAAATTGAACTTTAATGATTTAGATAGGGCATGTTATTCTAAACAACTTTAAACTTTAATTTTATCATCAAATTTGCTTGGTTCGCTTGGTATTCTTTGTTAAAGGCTAAAACTAGGTAGGATCATAGGCTGATTTCTAAGAACTTGTAGGCTGCCTCTTATTTCACTGTCTGGCTGTGAAAGGCTAATTAATGCACTGCTAGTTAAACTGTGCTACCTATACAGCATTCACTGACGCAAGAGTCAGCACTAATTGGTCAAATTGCAAGTTTATAAAAAAGCACTGAGATAAGTGGGTAGTCTGCAGAGATTTGGATACTATGGCCTAGATTTGGAGTTTGGCAGTAGATGGGCTGTTAACGCTCCGCGGGCTTTTTTCTGGCCGCACCATAAAATTAACTCTGGTATCGAGAGTTTAAAAAAATGCTGCGTTAGGCTCCAAAAAAGGAGCGTAGAGCATTTTTACCGCAAATGCAACTCTCGATACCAGAGTTGCTTACGGACGCGGCCAGCCTCAAAAACGTGCTTGTGCACGATTCCCCCATAGAAAACAATGGGGCAGTTTGAGCTGAAAAAAAACCTAACACCTGCAAAAAAGCAGCGTTCAGCTCCTAACGCAGCCCCATTGTTTTCTATGGGGAAACACTTCCTAAGTCTGCACCTAACACCCTAACATGTACCCCGAGTCTAAACACGCCTAACCTTACATTTATTAACCCCTAATATGCCGCCCCCGCTATCGCTGACCCCTGCATTATATTATTAACCCCTAATCTTCCGCTCCGTAAACCGCCGCCACCTACGTTATCCCTATGTACCCCTAATCTGCTGCCCCTAACACCGCCGACCCCTATATTATATTTATTAACCCCTAACCTGCCCCCCACAACGTCACCGCCAGCTACCTACAATAATTAACCCCTAATCTTCCGACCGCAAAGCGCCGCCACCTACGTTATCCCTATGTACCCCTAATCTGCTGCCCCTAACACCGCCGACCCCTATATTATATTTATTAACCCCTAATCTGCCCCCCACAACGTCGCCGACACCTGCCTACACTTATTAACCCCTAATCTGCCGAGCGGACCTGAGCGCTACTATAATAAAGTAAGTAACCCCTAATCCGCCTCACTAACCCTATCATAAATAGTATTAACCCCTAATCTGCCCTCCCTAACATCGCCGACACCTAACTTCAATTATTAACCCCTAATCTGACGACCGGAGCTCACCGCTATTCTAATAAATGGATTAACCCCTAAAGCTAAGTCTAACCCTAACACTAACACCCCCCTAAGTTAAATATAATTTAAATCTAACGAAATTAATTATCTCTTATTAAATAAATGATTCCTATTTAAAGCTAAATACTTACCTGTAAAATAAATCCTAATATAGCTACAATATAAATTATAATTATATTATAGCTATTTTAGGATTAATATTTATTTTACAGGCAACTTTGTAATTATTTTAACCAGGTACAATAGCTATTAAATAGTTAAGAACTATTTAATAGTTACCTAGTTAAAATAATAACAAATTTACCTGTAAAATAAATCCTAACCTAAGTTATAATTAAACCTAACACTACCCTATCAATAAATTAATTAAATAAACTACCTACAATTACCTACAATTAACCTAACACTACACTATCAATAAATAAATTAAATACAAATGCTACAAATAACTACAATTACATAAACTAACTAAAGTACAAAAAATAAAAAAGAACTAAGTTACAAAAAATAAAAAAATATTTACAAACATAAGAAAAATATTACAACAATTTTAAACTAATTACACCTACTCTAAGCCCACTAATAAAATAACAAAGACCCCCAAAATAAAAAAATGCCCTACCCTATTCTAAAATAATACATTTAAAAGCTCTTTTACCTTACCAGCCCTGAACAGGGCCCTTTGCGGGGCATGCCCCAAGAAAATCAGCTCTTTTGCCTGTAAAAAAAAACATACAATACCCCCCCCCAACATTACAACCCACCACCCACATACCCCTAATCTAACCCAAACCCCCCTTAAATAAACCTAACACTAAGCCCCTGAAGATCTTCCTACCTTGTCTTCACCATACCAGGTTCACCGATCGGTCCAGAAGAGCTCCTCCGATGTCCTGATCCAAGCCCAAGCGGGGGGCTGAAGAGGTCCATGATCCAGCTGAAGTCTTCATCCAAGCGGGGCAGAAGAGTTTTTCCATCCGATTGAAGTCTTCATCCAAGCGGCATCCATCCGGAGCGAAGCGGCAGCATCCTGAAGACCTCCACCGCGGAACATCCATCCTGGCCGACGACTGAACGACGAATGACGGTTCCTTTAAATGACGTCATCCAAGATGGCGTCCCTCGAATTCCGATTGGCTGATAGGATTCTATCAGCCAATCGGAATTAAGGTAGGAATATTCTGATTGGCTGATGGAATCAGCCAATCAGAATCAAGTTCAATCCGATTGGCTGATCCAATCAGCCAATCAGATTGAGCTCGCATTCTATTGGCTGATCGGAACATAAGTATAACGTAGGTGGCGGTCGGCAGATTAGGGGTTAAAAAATTTTAATCGAGTGTCGGCGATGTGGGGGGACCTCGGTTTAGGGGTACATAGGTAGTTTATGGGTGTTAGTGTACTTTAGGGTACAGTAGTTAAGAGCTTTATGAACCGGCGTTAGCCCAGAAAGCTCTTAACTCCTGCTATTTTCCTGCGGCTGGAGTTTTGTCGTTAGAGCTCTAACGCTCACTTCAGAAACGACTCTAAATACCAGCGTTAGAAAGATCCCATTGAAAATATAGGATACGCAATTGACGTAAGGGGATCTGCGGTATGGAAAAGTCGCGGCTGAAAAGTGAGCGTTAGACCCTTTAATCACTGACTCCAAATACCGGCGGTAGCCTAAAACCAGCGTTAGGAGCCTCTAACGCTGGTTTTCACGGCTACCGCCGAACTCTAAATCTAGCCGTAAGTGATCACAGCGGTAAAAAAAAGTTTATCAATACAACCGTGCTGATTATGTAAAACTGGGGAATGGGTAACAAAGGGACAATCTATTATTTTATTTTTTAAAGAATAAAAATGTCAAATACACTGTCCCTTTAATTTCAATAAAACTTTCCCCCTGACGATTTTATTAGTCACAAATCTTTAACACATAGATTCTGCAATTATTATTCCAAGGCAGGTATACACTTTCTTGTTCCCCTCTAGACACATTAAGGAAAACTCCCTAGTTTACACAGTAACTGCTAGATTACGAGTCTTGCGTCAGCCTTAAAAAGCAGCGTTGAGAGGTCCCAACGCTGCTCTTTAATGCCCGCTGGTATTACGAGTCTGGCAGGTACAGGTGTACCGCTCACTTTTCTTCCGCGACTTGAGCTTACCGCAAATCCCCTTACATAAATTGCGTATCCTATCTTTTTAATGGAGTTTGCCTAACGCCGGTATTACGAGTCTTGGAAGAAGTGAGCGGTAGACCCTCTCCTGTCAAGACTCCTACCGCATTTAAAAGTCAATAGTTAAAGGGACAGCCTAGACCAAAATAAACTTTCATGATTCAGATAGAGCATGTCATTTTAAACAATTTTCCAATTTACTTTGATCACCAATTTTGCTTTGTTCTCTTGGCATTCTTAGTTGAAAGCTTAACCTAGGAGGTTCATATGCTAATTTCTTAGACCTTGAAGGCCACCTCTTTTCAGAATGCATTTTAACAGTTTTTCACCACTAGAGGGTGTTAGTTCACGTATTTCATATAGATAACACTGTGCTTGTGCACGTGAAGTTATCTGGGAGCACTGATTGGCTAGACTGCAAGTCTGTCAAAAGAACTGAAATAAAGGGGCAGTTTGCAGATGCTTAGATACAAGATAATCACAGAGGTTAAAAGTATATTATTATAACTGTGTTGGTTATGCAAAGCTGGGGAATGGGTAATAAAGGGATTATCTATCTTTTAAAACAATAAAAATTTTGGTGTAGACTGTCCCTTTAAGAGTTTTATGAGCTAACGCCATAACATAAAACTCTTAACTAAAGTGCAAAAAAGTACACTAACACCCATAAACTACCTATTAACCCCTAAACCGAGCCCCCCACATCAGAAACACTTAAATAAAGTTTTTAACCCCTAATCTGCCGACCGGACATCGCAGCCACTTTAATAAATATATTAACCCCTAAACCGCTGCATTCCCGCCTCGCATACACTAGTTAAATTTTATTAACCCCTAATCTGCTGTCCCTAACATCGGGATAGCAGATTAGGGGTTAATAAAATTGTAGAAATTAAATTACTACAATTAAATAAATGATTCCTATTTAAAACTAAATACTTACCTGTAAAATAAACCATAAGATAGATACAATATAACTAATAGTTACATTTGTATCTATCTTAGGGTTTATATTTATTTTACAGGCAACTTTGTATTTATTTTAACTAGGTAGAATAGTTATTAAATAGTTATTAAATATTTAATAACTTCCTAGTTAAAATAAAGACAAATATACCTGTAAAATAAATACTAACCTAAATTACAATTACACCTAACACTACACTATCATTAAATTAATTACCTAAACTAACTACAATTAAATACAATTAAATAAACTAAAGTACAAAAAACCCCCCACTAAATTACAGAAAATAAAAATAATTACAAGAATTTTAAACTAATTACACCTAATCTAATCCCCCTAATAAAATAAAAAAGCCCCCCAAAATAATAAAATTCCCTACCCTATACTAAATTACAAATAGCCCTTAAAAGGGCTTTTTGCGGGGCACCCAAAGCTACTCTAAAACCCACCCAATCCCCCCTTAATAAAACCTAACACTACCCCCTTGAAGATCACCCTACCTTGAGCCATCTTCACCCAGCCGGGCACAAGTGGTCCTCCAGAGGGGCAGAAGTCTTCATCCGATCCGGGCAGAAGAGGACCTCCAGACAAGCAGAAGTCTTCATCCAGGCGGCATCTTCAATCTTGAAGCCAGCTGACGCGGAGCATCCTTTCTTCCGATGACTCCCGATGAATGAAGGTTCCTTTAAATGACGTCATCCAAGATGGTGTCCCTTGAATTCCGATTGGCTGATAGGATTCTATCAGCCAATCGGAATTAAGGTAGAAAAAATCTTATTGGCTGATGCAATCTATTAGATGTTCCAATCAGCCAATAGAATGCAAGCTCAATTCTATGACTGATTGGCCAATAGGATTTTTTCTACCTTAATTTAAGGGACATCATCTTGGATGACGTCATTTAAAGGAACCTTCATTCATCGGGAGTAATCGGAAGAAAGGATGCTCCGCCTCGGCTGGCTTCAAGATGGAAGATGCCGCCTGGATGAAGACTTCTGCTTGTCTGGAGGGGAGGGCCATGATGTTGATTCATATATTCTGCTGGGGAACCTTTTAGGCATTTAAGATTAGTGGAACAGCCTTTAGAGGAATTATTTTAAATTGACTTTTTTCTAAAAACAGAACAAAAAAGAATTGTATTGTATCAGGGGAACCTTCACCCCAACCTGGCAACACTACACCACATGTCTGCCCTTAAATGACTGCTGCAGTCTTTTTTTCTCATACATGAAATAAAGCTGTCTAATCATGGCTTATCCAGGAGGTTTTCCTAAGCAAATAATCAGATAACAGATAACTATGTTTCCTCTTAGGGTGTCTGGCAGGTCACAGTTTCGGATATAGGTTTGTCACAGCTCCCCTTGCATTCAAACACTGACTGGTTAACGTCCGGTGGGACTCGCAGTCAGGTTGGGGGGGCTAGAACTGTAAACCCAGTCTCCTAATCCCAGTTGCCTTTTAATAGACACCCTCCTAGGTCACAAGTTTTTTACTTTTACAAAAACAATTTACACAATACAACACACAACATTAATAAATCAATAAACGGAGCCTCTTAGGATAGCGTCACCCAGGACGCCAAACAGCTATGACCCCTTACCCAGAGACACTCAATTACTGTTACACTAAAAACAGAAAATGCTCTTTCCATTCAGAAGAGCGGTCTTAATTGAGTGCCCCTGGAGTAGAAAGTATTTGCCACTTAGACTGGTGTCTGAGATTGTTCCATCCTGTTCGTGACGCCATGTGTTGGTGATATTCACCCTGGACTGAATAACTCTTCAGACCACGACAGGTTAAAGAGGGTTCGTTTATTGAAAAATCACACTGCAGTGAGGAGAGAATGAATGCAAAGTTTTTCTCTGGGGGGTCAGTCCCCTTCCCAGGCATTTATACACAGGAGGCAGGGCATTCCTGAACTCCATATCTAGGCTAATACAGTTTATGATTGGCTAGCTAAAATGCAAGGGCTTTTACCAAATTTGGTTATAACATAAGTAAAAAATATAGTTTAGACACAATTCCATTCACTAAGTTCTTTTCCTCAAAGTAGCTGGTTTAACTTTCTGACCGTATATCAAAAAAGGGCAAAGGTCAGGGATGAACTAATGTCTGCTCTTATGTTAACAAAGAGAGTTGTGTAAAAAAAAAGCATATCATTCTGCAAGCTTACTAATTTATGGTATACATAGTTCATATACTCACATATATCTGGCTTACCAGGACAACAAGGGACTTGAGTGCTCAGATACAAGGATAGGAAGGGATTAGATATAGGAGAAAAATAAACAGACATACACTAGCTACCATAAAACATTGCCCCTTTAAGAAAGACTGGCCTCTCCTGACTAACAATGCCCGCATAGAAATTAACCCATTCAGACCTCACAAAGCACTGCAGAAAAAACAGTTACAAATATTGCTTATCAGATGTAACCCTAAATTCCTTCAGCCCCTCTTAGCCACATACCCACATCAGACCACAGAGGTAACCCTAAATTCCTTCAGCCCCTCTAAGTCACATACCCACATCAGACCACAGAGGTAACCCTAAATTCCTTCAGCCCCTCTTAGTCACATACCCACATCAGACCACAGAGGTAACCCTAAATTCCTTCAGCCCCTCTTAGTCACATACCCACATCAGACCACAGAGGTAACCCTAAATTCCTTCAGCCCCTCTTAGTCACATACCCACATCAGACCACAGAGGTAACCCTAAATTCCTTCAGCCCCTCTTAGTCACATACCCACATCAGACCACAGAGGTAACCCTAAATTCCTTCAGCCCCTCTTAGTCACATACCCATATCAGATTTCACATTTAACCCTAAAGTTCTTCAGCCTCTCTTAGTCACATACCCACATCAGACCACAGAGGTAAACCTAAATTCCTTCAGCCCCTCTTAGTCACATACCCACATCAGACCACAGAGGTAACCCTAAATTCCTTCAGCCCCTCTTAGTCACATACCCACATCAGACCACAGAGGTAACCCTAAATTTCTTCAGCCCCTCTTAGTCACATACCCACATCAGACCACAGAGGTAACCCTAAATTCCTTCAGCCCCTCTTAGTCACATACCCACATCAGACCACAGAGGTAACCCTAATTTTCTTCAGCCCCTCTTAGTCACATACCCACATCAGACCACAGAGGTAACCCTAAATTCCTTCAGCCCCTCTTAGTCACATACCCACATCAGACCACAGAGGTAACCCTAAATTCCTTCAGCCCCTCTTAGTCACATACCCACATCAGACCACAGAGGTAACCCTAAATTCCTTCAGCCCCTCTTAGTCACATACCCACATCAGACCACAGAGGTAACCCTAAATTCCTTCAGCCCCTCTTAGTCACATACCCACATCAGACCACAGAGGTAACCCTAAATTCCTTCAGCCCCTCTTAGTCACATACCCACATCAGACCACAGAGGTAACCCTAAATTCCTTCAGCCCCTCTTAGTCACATACCCACATCAGACCACAGAGGTAACCCTAAATTCCTTCAGCCCCTCTTAGTCACATACCCACATCAGACCACAGAGGTAACCCTAAATTCCTTCAGCCCCTCTTAGTCACATACCCATATCAGATTTCACATTTAACCCTAAAGTTCTTCAGCCTCTCTTAGTCACATACCCACATCAGACCACAGAGGTAACCCTAAATTCCTTCAGCCCCTCTTAGTCACATACCCACATCAGACCACAGAGGTAACCCTAAATTCCTTCAGCCCCTCTTAGTCACATACCCACATCAGACCACAGAGGTAACCCTAAATTTCTTCAGCCCCTCTTAGTCACATACCCACATCAGACCACAGAGGTAACCCTAAATTCCTTCAGCCCCTCTTAGTCACATACCCACATCAGACCACAGAGGTAACCCTAAATACCTACAGCCCCTCTTAGTCACATACCCACATCAGACCACAGAGGTAACCCTAAATTCCTTCAGCCCCTCTTAGTCACATACCCACATCAGACCACAGAGGTAACCCTAAATTCCTTCAGCCCCTCTTAGTCACATACCCACATCAGACCACAGAGGTAACCCTAAATTCATTCAGCCCCTCTTAGTCACATACCCACATCAGACCACAGAGGTAACCCTAAATTCCTTCAGCCCCTCTTAGTCACATACCCACATCAGACCACAGAGGTAACCCTAAATTTCTTCAGCCCCTCTTAGTCACATACCCACATCAGACCACAGAGGTAACCCTAAATTCCTTCAGCCCCTCTTAGTCACATACCCACATAAGACCACAGAGGTAACCCTAAATTTCTTCAGCCCCTCTTAGTCACATACCCACATCAGACCACAGAGGTAACCCTAAATTCCTTCAGCCCCTCTTAGTCACATACCCACATCAGACCACAGAGGTAACCCTAAATTCCTTCAGCCCCTCTTAGTCACATACCCACATAAGACCACAGAGGTAACCCTAAATTCCTTCAGCCCCTCTTAGTCACATACCCACATCAGACCACAGAGGTAACCCTAAATTCCTTCAGCCCCTCTTAGTCACATACCCACATCAGACCACAGAGGTAACCCTAAATTCCTTCAGCCCCTCTTAGTCACATACCCACATCAGACCACAGAGGTAACCCTAAATTCCTTCAGCCCCTCTTAGTCACATACCCACATCAGACCACAGAGGTAACCCTAAATTCCTTCAGCCCCTCTTAGTCACATACCCATATCAGATTTCACATTTAACCCTAAAGTTCTTCAGCCTCTCTTAGTCACATACCCACATCAGACCACAGAGGTAACCCTAAATTCCTTCAGCCCCTCTTAGTCACATACCCACATCAGACCACAGAGGTATCCCTAAATTCCTTCAGCCCCTCTTAGTCACATACCCACATCAGACCACAGAGGTAACC
Source organism: Bombina bombina (assembly GCF_027579735.1). Taxonomy (NCBI): domain Eukaryota; kingdom Metazoa; phylum Chordata; class Amphibia; order Anura; family Bombinatoridae; genus Bombina; species Bombina bombina. The sequence goes on along the minus strand of NC_069499.1, from coordinate 968,695,532 downwards.
CTAAATTTCTTCAGCCCCTCTTAGTCACATACCCACATCAGACCACAGAGGTAACCCTAAATTCCTTCAGCCCCTCTTAGTCACATACCCACATCAGACCACAGAGGTAACCCTAAATTCCTTCAGCCCCTCTTAGTCACATACCCACATCAGACCACAGAGGTAACCCTAAATTCCTTCAGCCCCTCTTAGTCACATACCCACATCAGACCACAGAGGTAACCCTAAATTCCTTCAGCCCCTCTTAGTCACATACCCACATCAGACCACAGAGGTAACCCTAAATTCCTTCAGCCCCTCTTAGTCACATACCCACATCAGACCACAGAGGTAACCCTAAATTCCTTCAGCCCCTCTTAGTCACATACCCACATCAGACCACAGAGGTAACCCTAAATTTCTTCAGCCCCTCTTAGTCACATACCCACATCAGACCACAGAGGTAACCCTAAATTCCTTCAGCCCCTCTTAGTCACATACCCACATAAGACCACAGAGGTAACCCTAAATTTCTTCAGCCCCTCTTAGTCACATACCCACATCAGACCACAGAGGTAACCCTAAATTCCTTCAGCCCCTCTTAGTCACATACCCACATCAGACCACAGAGGTAACCCTAAATTCCTTCAGCCCCTCTTAGTCACATACCCACATAAGACCACAGAGGTAACCCTAAATTCCTTCAGCCCCTCTTAGTCACATACCCACATCAGACCACAGAGGTAACCCTAAATTCCTTCAGCCCCTCTTAGTCACATACCCACATCAGACCACAGAGGTAACCCTAAATTCCTTCAGCCCCTCTTAGTCACATACCCACATCAGACCACAGAGGTAACCCTAAATTCCTTCAGCCCCTCTTAGTCACATACCCACATCAGACCACAGAGGTAACCCTAAATTCCTTCAGCCCCTCTTAGTCACATACCCACATCAGACCACAGAGGTAACCCTAAATTCCTTCAGCCCCTCTTAGTCACATACCCACATCAGACCACAGAGGTAACCCTAAATTCCTTCAGCCCCTCTTAGTCACATACCCACATCAGACCACAGAGGTAACCCTAAATTCCTTCAGCCCCTCTTAGTCACATACCCACATCAGACAACAGAGGTAACCCTAAATTCCTTCAGCCCCTCTTAGTCACATACCCACATCAGACCACAGAGGTAACCCTAAATTCCTTCAGCCCCTCTTAGTCACATACCCACATCAGACCACAGAGGTAACCCTAAATTCCTTCAGCCCCTCTTAGTCACATACCCACATCAGACCACAGAGGTAACCCTAAATTCCTTCAGCCCCTCTTAGTCACATACCCACATCAGACCACAGAGGTAACCCTAAATTCCTTCAGCCCCTCTTAGTCACATACCCACATCAGACCACAGAGGTAACCCTAAATTTCTTCAGCCCCTCTTAGTCACATACCCACATCAGACCACAGAGGTAACCCTAAATTCCTTCAGCCCCTCTTAGTCACATACCCACATCAGACCACAGAGGTAACCCTAAATTCCTTCAGCCCCTCTTAGTCACATACCCACATCAGACCACAGAGGTAACCCTAAATTCCTTCAGCCCCTCTTAGTCACATACCCACATCAGACCACAGAGGTAACCCTAAATTCCTTCAGCCCCTCTTAGTCACATACCCACATCAGACCACAGATCAGACCCAAGGGCACTTGTGAACTTCTGTACATTTCTATTGCCACATTTATGTCTAGTTGAAACAGGTAGAAGTTTTACTGAAATAGTATTACAAGGAGAATGAGCTTTATTTTATTGCATGTTGAGATGCTAGATTTCTGTTACTATGTTTATTATATTTTAACTTCTGTTTTTACTATTATCTAAAGTGTGTCATACTTTCTGACAGTCTGACGATAAATCTGTTACATATTTTGATAACTAATATTTTATATACTGAGTGCTACATTATAGATCATTTTGTCACATATTGCACAACATGCACAACATTTTAATGTGAATGGGAAGCTGGCTAGGTATATGATAACATTATATTTAATAAAACAAATGTAAGCGTGTATTTTTGTGCTTCAAAATTCAATATAATGATATGATCAGATTTCCTCAAAAGGTGTGAGCCTTTGAAAGAACATGTAGGTTGCCCTGTTAGCAGAACTACAAACTTTAGGCTACGTACGAATTAAGCTACACATCACTATATAGTAACAACCCTGTTGGCACAATGTTTAGATCACATGTAAGCAAAATGCAGTGACATATAATATGGTAGCCTCCATGTAATTACAGCAATTACTTTCTATGAAAAACGCTATTCATACTATAGTGGAGTATCCAATGTATATGACTCCTGTTATGGACCTTCCTCTTTACAGCTGCCTTGACCTGCTGTAAAAACCATCCTCAATAAAACTGACCGGTAGATTTATCAATGTCCATCGCACATCGATAAATGCCGACAGCATACGCTGTCAGCATTTATCGTTGCAGAATTTATTTATCATTGCACAATCGGCCGCTAGCAGGGGGTGTCAATCAACCCGATCATATCCGATTGCTGTCCGCTGCCTCATCTTCACCTTCAAAATCAAGCTCTCCTGCTCTTATGAATTTTCAAGTTACTTTAGCAAGTTTAAAGGGACAGTCTACAATATAATGTTTATTGTTTTACCTATTCCCCAGTTTTGCACAACCAACACGGTTATATTAATATACTTTTTACCTCTGTGATTACCTTGTATCTAAGCATATTCTGACAGCCCCCTGATCACATGACTGTGACTATTTAAAATCTATTGAGTTGCATTTTGTATTGTGTTGTGCTAACTCTTAAATATCTTCCCGGGCGTGAACACATTGTTATCTATATGGCCCACATGAACTATCAGTCTCTTGTTGTGAAAAGCAAATACAAAAGCATGTGATTAAAGCGACACTGAACCCAATTTTTTTTCTTTCATGATTCAAATAGAGCATGCAATTTTAAGCAACTTTCTAATTTACTCCTATTTTCAATTTTTCTTTGCTCTCTTGCTATCTTTATTTAAAAAAGAAGGCATCTAAGCTTTTTTTTTTGTTTAGTACGCTTGACAGCACTTGCTTAATGATGGGTTAATTTATGCACCAATCAGCAGGAACAACCCAGGTTGTTCACCAAAAATAGCCTGGCATCTAAACTTACATTGATAATAGGAGTAAATTAGAAAGTTGCTTAAAATTGCATGCTCTATCTGAATCATGAAATAAAATGTTTGGGCTCAGTGTCCCTTTAAGAGGCTATCAATAGAGACTTTGAAACAGGCAGGCTTAAATGTTATAAAGTATATTAATCTAACAATGTTGGTTGAGCAAAGCTGGGGAATGGGTAGAAAAAGCGTTATCTAACTTGTTTAACAATAACAATGTTTGTGTAGACTGTCCCTTTAATGCACCTGCACTTCATATTTATAAGATATTGTTTCCCTGAAGTGTGCAAAGCTAAACTTGGTAAGGAGGATAATAATTTCCGTTTCTCAATTTATTTTAATTTTGTTAAAAGCTTGCAGTAAACAAGTTCTTAACCCCTTAACGACACATGTCATACAGAGTATGTTACACAAACTGGTCTTTAAAGACCAGCGACGTACCCTGTACGTTGTTAGGGGTTTAAAGCGGCTAGAAGCAATCGTGATATTGAGGCATCACTGCAATACCTTTTTTCCAAGACCGATGCAGAGAGAGCCACTCTGTGGCCCTCTCTGCATCGGCCAGCGATGGTGCAGATCATTAGTGGGTGGGAGCAGATGCAGGGAGGCGGGTGGGCCGCCCATTGCTACCAGGCATCCGGTTCCTGTATGTGCAATGTGAAGGCCAGGTGCCTGGAGCGTGCGGGGGGGCCTGCACGTTCACGCAGCAACCACTGCCACCAATCATATTGAATGGGAAGCAGGGAGAGAGAGGGGGGGAATAATGATCAAAGAATCTGGGAGGGGGAGAGGGAGGGGGTATTGAGGGGGGGCAGCTACACTACAGAAAAATGCAAATTTTATAAAAAAAAAATAAAAAAACTTTTTTTGGGAGGAAAACTGGGTACAGGCAGACAGCGGCCAGTACCCAAGATGGCAGCAAATAGGTAGTGGGGGAAGGGTTAGAGAGCTATTTGGGGTGATCAGGGAGGGTGGGGACTAAGGGGGGGTCCATCACAGCTGAACAGATATAAAAAAAAAAAAAAAAAGACTTTTATTTTAGTACTGGCAGACTTTCTGCCAGTACTTAAGATGGCGGGGACAATTGTGGGGTGGGGGAGGAAAGAGAGATGTTTGGGAGGGATAAGGGGGTGGGATGTGTCAGGTGGGAGGCTGATCTCTACACTAAAGCTAAAATTAACCCTTCAAGCTCCCTACAAGCTATCTAATTAACCCTGTCACTGCTGGGCATAATACAAATGTGGTGTGCAGCGGCATTTAGCAGCCTTCTTATTACTAAAAAGCAACGCCAAAGCCATATATGTCTGCTATTTCTGAAAAAAGGGTATCCCAGAGAAACATTTATAACCATTTGTGCCATAATTGCACAAGCTGTTTGTAAATCATTCCAGTGAGAAACCTGAAGTTAGTGAAAAAGTTTACAATTTTTTTTTATTTGATCGCATTTGGCGGTGAAATGGTGGCATGAAATATACCAAAATGGGCCTAGATCAAAACTTTGGGTTGACTACTACACTACACTACAGCTAAAATTGACCCTACAAACTACCTAATTAACCCCTTCACTGCTGGGCATAATACAAGTGTGGTGCGCAGCGTCATTTAGCGGCCTTCTAATTACCAAAAAGTAATGCCAAAGCCATTTGTGCCAGAATTGCACAAGCTGTTTGTAAATAATTTCAGTGAAAAACCTAAAGTTTGTGAAAAAGTTAGTAAAAAAGTGAACAATTTTTTTATTTGATTGCTTTTGGCAGTGAAAGTGGCATGAAATATACCAAAATGGGCCTAGATCAATACTTTGGGGTGTCTGCTAAAATATATATATACATGTGAACGGTTTTTCAGGGATTCCTGACAGATATCAATGTTAAAATGTAACAGGCAAATTTTTTAAAAAATGGTTTGGAAATAACAAAGAGCTACTTGTACTTATTGCCCTATAACTTGCAAAAAAAAAAGCAAAGAACATGTAAACATTGGGTATTTCTAAACTCAGGACAAAATTTAGAAACTATTTAGCATGGGTGTTTTTTGGTGTGTAACAGATTTTGGGGGTCAAAGTTAAAAAAAAAGTGTGATTTTTTTCAATTTTTTATCATATTTTATTTAAAAAATGTATAGTAAATTATATGATATGATGAAAATAATGGTATCTTTAGAAAGTCCATTAAATGGCGAGAAAATGGTATATAATATGTGTGGGTACAGTAAATGAGTAAGAGAAAAATTACAGCTAAACACAAACACAGCAGAAATGTGAAAATAGCTCTGGTCCTTACGGGAAAGAATTTTAAAAATGGCCTTGTCCTTAAGGGGTTAAAAATAAAATTATATATATATATGTATATATACAGTATATATATATATATATATATATATATATATATATATATATATATATATATATATATATATATATATATATATATCCATGCCTATATAATGTGCTTTTGGCCCCAGAATAAACGGAACATTTGCTAATGATAACCTGCCTGTGTGTGTTATTTTGGTAATTGTTTCCCGGACGTCCGAGAAGGTCACTGTTTTCCTCCAAGACTCATCATCCAAATATTGCCCCGGGAGAATTCCTAACAGTCTGGTGTCAGAAGTGGGATAAGACCAGGAGCCTTCGACAGGGTGAGTAATTTTGTCTATATATTGTGACTTGATTTCTGTGCCCTGTAGGAGGCCCATTAAGGTCGTTACCCAGTTAGTTGGGGAATTTTTTGTCTTTGGTAGAACCCGGGTGGGTAAAAGAAAAAGTGTCTAGGGAGACCTCCACGGAATTTAAGGTTTAGGTTCAATTTGGCCCTCTGTAGTCTTGGTTGAGACCAGTACCTTATTGCTGCTATTTATGTTTTGTCTTGTCATTGTTATTTGCTGCTATATATGTTATATGTTTTGTCTTGTCGTTGCAACTCTATTATAAGTACATATACGCAGGTGTAAGACGCACCGTTTACCGTGTCGAAGGCCACCGCCTAATGATACGCGGATAAACGATAGCACGGTGACACCTGTATGGAATGTGCACTTTCGCTTCATATTGTAATTGTTCTGTTATTTGAGTCATATGTATCATGAAATTATTTGTCTTATATGTTGTGTACTACTCATATTGTATACTGTTTGTATTTTAATATTGCGATTCTATTATGAGGACATAGACACAACTTGTGTCCTGTGTTCACTATCGCTCACAATTTCTTATTGTATTTTCATTGCATATTTCATTGCTGCTACTCTATTATAAGGACATAAGGTTCATCCTGTGTCTACTATTGCATGAGCTAGTGGAGACAACAACTGACTTTAAGTACTAAGATACTCCGTCCTGGCTAGCAGTTTTGAAGACTACATGTAACAGTGTATGAAACAGCTGTTGTTAGTGACGGATTAGTCGGAACTTGCCTCCATTAGACGCTAAATCCCTTTGATTGTGTGTGTGTAAAGGTATTACTGGTCAGGGGTCATGGGGACCGGTCAAAGTAAACAAGACCAAACTTCGGGAGAAACATGTAAACAATTTGTGGCTAGACAAGAGGATGTAGGGTGGGGAATGGTCATCCCATTCGTAGATGACGTAAGTGGCTGGACAGAGTATATAGACCCAAGAAATGCATTTCCAAGGGGTGGTTGCAATTGTAAATTTCATAAAGACATGTTAAGAGGTTTATGTTTGGGAAATGAAAAAGCATTTGATTTGTATACAGGAGATCCCGATTGGGACATGCAATACATGAGACAAGCTGCTGAGTATTGGTTAAAATATTGTGACGGATATAAATCCAATGGTAATAATAGACACAGTAAAATAGATAAATCTAAACTTTCTAGAATTATTTTACGTCCTCCTCCAATAGTCTATTCGAAAAATGTCCCAGATACAATGGCCACTGCCCCTATGGCTGCGCCACCGCCATATGCGGGAATATATCCAAGTGTTACTAATTATAATGACGATGATTTAATTGTGGCTTACAATACAACCAGAACACGTCCACCCCCTCCACTTAATGGAGATGTACAGGGGGCTGAGGCACCTGATGACGTAAGTGTCCAGGAGCCTCATAGAATTGAGCCTGGTCCTAGGAATGACCAGGGTGGTTGGGCAAGAGAAGCACCAAATTTTGTAGTTACATCTAGTGGCCGTGTTAGTAGTCGCCCAAGGAGATATAGTGACTCTGACTACTGCCCACGTCCAAATGTAACTTTGCCAGTCCATGGAAATCACACTCCCGAGTCTCCGGACGTCTCTGTCCGCGATGAGACCAACCAACAATTAATGCCTTGGGCACCACAAGCAATACAAAAACACGAAGATGCAAACTGGGCAGACCCCCGCTGCATCTCCGGCACCAGTGCCATAAGTACTATGCCATATTTAATTGCTGGGGACCAAATGATTATCAAACCCCTCACGGCAGGTGAATTAAGTGATATTACTAGGGACTGCCCCGACCCTTTAAGACAACACGCTGCCTGTATCCTTCACCTTAAACGGTATTTACAGGGAGCCATGTATACACAAACTGACATTAAAATGATAATTGATAAAATGTACAATTACCATGAAAATGATGAATGGAATTGGGCTAATGTTCCTACAATACACATAAATGACGCAAACACCTCAGTCACTTCATATGGTTTAGCAAACCCAGTGACTAGGGCAACCATGTGGACACAATTAGAAACTGAAATAAAACGCTGTAGTAAGACACAACAATCTATGAGTGCAGTTTTAGCATGCAAGCAGAAACCTGGCAAGGCAATTTTAGACTTTGCTAAAAGATTTTTTAAATGCTGGGCAGAGGAAGGAGGCTTATCCTCCGAGGAAGGCATGGCTGTGTTAAAGAATCAGACTATGTTAGGGTGTATGACACTGGCAGACAGCCTTTTGTTAAAACAACTCATACCCGACTGGCCCAAAATGACCTCAAAGGAATTATTATCAGCTATTGAGTCCCGTCACGCTGCAGGATGTTTTGATAAAAGTGTTAAGGGTGCATATGTTCAGGTTAATGATAACACACTTCCACGCCATAGGCAAAGAGGGGGCAGAGTTATCCAAGAACATAGACGCAACATGTGTTTTAATTGTGGGGAAACAGGGCACTGGAAAAATGAATGTCCCCACCCGCCCCGTAAGGGCAGGGATAACTTTTATCCTAGGGACAACCACCGATCACACTCATACTCACCACCCAGACGTGACAACCGACCACCACAACACAGAATACAATGGCCATAGGACTGCCCGGAGGGAGGCACCCTACTCTTACCCAAGGTTACATCGTATTACAATCGTGAGCCCTTCGTTACTCTTAACATAGAGGGCTCCGAATTACAATTCCTCGTAGATACGGGAGCTACTTGCTCCACTATCTCGGGCGAATTATACGATGGACCCTTGCAAGAGTCTAATCCCTCTGTGGGAATCACAGGTGTGCCAATTCCTACCTTCCGCACTCCACTCCTCACAGTTCAAATACCCGACTCTCCCAAAACCTTGTCCCACTCGTTCCACATTATCCGGGGTTGCCCCTTTTGTCTCCTTGGTCGAGACTTGATGGGTAAACTGGGAATAATGATGACAATATCACGGAACGGTGGCATGACGGTCGACTTTGACCTCAGTGAATCAGGCGAATCGCCCGAGGAATCACTGTCGTCGGAGACGGCCATGTTGAGCAATCAGATATATCAGGTTACTGACCATGTCCGTAACCTACCTTCAACCACAGATTTTCACACTCTCTTTGACAGCGTTCCCCCTACCTTATGGTCAACGGGACCATATGATACGGGGACCATCGACTGCACCCCATATAGGGCAACGTTGCGTGAAGACTGCTCCCCAGTTTTCATCAAACAATACCCTATTAGTGACGACAAACTGGAGGGCATAGGCCCCATGATTAAAGTATTTCTGGAGAAAGGTATTCTGAAACATACCATCTCTCCGTATAACACTCCCATTAACCCCTTGCCTAAGCCGGCGGGTGGTTACCGTTTTATTCAAGACCTAAGGGCAGTGAATAAATTAATTATACCTCTCCCTCCCTTAGTCCCGGATGTGACCGCACTACTTACGGCCATTCCACACAATGCAGAATTTTTTTCTACCATTGATTTGGCTAATGCTTTCTTCTCTATACCCGTTGATGCGGACACTCAGCAGTTGTTCGCATTCGTGTATAGAGGGGTTCAAATGACGTGGTCAAAGATGCCCCAAGGCTTCACGGACAGTCTGGCCGCATTCGGCCTAGTCCTCAATACCATGCTCAAGAGCTGGACCAGCCCCTGTGGTTCCGTCCTTTTGCAATATGTTGATGACCTGTTATTGTGTAGTACTTCATACGAGGCAGGGGAAAAGGACCTAGTGGACCTTTTGTTGTTCCTCGCCCATGAAGGGCTCAAGGTGTCTAAACAGAAACTACAAATCTGCCAGCCACAAGTTGAGTACTTAGGCTTTGTCCTGTCCAAAGGCAAACGAGAACTCAGTGCAAAAAGAGTAAAAGCCCTCTCTAAACTGCCAAAGCCTGCCACTCCCAAAGAAATGCTGACCTTTCTTGGGATAATAAACTATTGTCGACAGTGGATACCAGACTGCTCCCACTACGACTCAATCCTCCGCACCATTTGCCACAGTGACTCTCCACCCACAATTCACTGGACAGAGACTCTGACCCATGCATACAATGAACTTGCCAGGTCCATCACCACATCCCCTGCCCTCGGCCTACCTGACTACACAAAGCCTTTTCATTTGTACGCAAGGGAAAATTGTAAAACCATGGCGGCTGTCTGTGCCCAAGAGCATGGTAGTAACTCTTTCCGTCCTGTAGCCTTTTTATCTAAAAAGCTGCCCATCCCTGTGCAGAGTATGCCTTCATGCCTGCGATCCCTCGCAGCGTGTGCCATGGCCGTTGAGATGTGTGAACCTATCATACTGGGACACCCGCTTGTTTTACATACCTCCCATCAGGTTCTGCACCTCCTTAACAATCTTCAAACACAACACATGACTGCCCAGAGACTTAGTGGTTATGAAATACTGCTTACCAGTACTTCTGAGTTAACCATTAAGTACTGTGCAACTAACTCAGGCCCTGCGTCTATTCTCAAGGCCTTGTTATCCTCTGACGTACCACAATCTGACCTCCCCCTTCACGACTGCATTGCACTCATTCACTCCAGCACAACACCACGCCCTGACCTCCGGGACACCCCTATTCCGGGGGTCCCTGACGTCTTTGTGGACGGCTCATGTAGCCGCCCAGATGACCACACGTACCTTGCAGGATACGCAGTGGTCCAACTTCCCGACATTGTCATTGAATCTGCCTCTGTCATGCATAATTCTGCTCAGGCAGCTGAATTAATAGCCCTCACTCGAGCCTGTGAACTTTTTGCTGATGCCTCCGTAAATATCTATACCGACCCCAGATATGCCTTTGGAGTGGTACATGATTTCGGCATGATTTGGAAACAAAGAGGTTTCAAGTCTGCTGACGGTAAAAGCATCAGTCATACCACACTTATCACAGAACTCTTACAAGCCATCCTGCTCCCAAAAGAAATAGCTGTCATACACTGCCGAGCACATACTAACCTTAACAATCCTATTGCTAGAGGTAATGCATTAGCTGACACAGTAGCCAAACAAGCAGCCAAGGTCTCTCCATTGCAAGACAGTGTTTACCCCATGCTTGTGGCACCCTCTCTGGTCGACGATGTGCTCACATCGTCACTACAGCAGTTTGCCACTGTCACTGATATCAAATACTGGGTCTCTCAGAAACTCGAATTAAACCCCCAAGGGTTTTATTCAAAAGAGGGGAAAGGTGGGACAGTCATTGGTATCCCTGAAACCAGTGCACCCATTTTTATTTCACAAGCCCACGGTGTCAGTCACCTGAGCATCCATAACACTCTAGCGTTAATCAAACCTTACTTCTGTATACAGAATCTACAGTCACATGTACAATCTTACATTAATCGTTGCATCACTTGCCTGCAAACTAAACACAACAACAAACCTGCAAAACATGACCACCTAACACCACCATCCGCACCCTTCACTCACCTGCAGATAGATTTCACACACATACCTAAAACAGGAACCAAACAGTTTTACCTGTTGGTCATAGTTGACCAATTTTCTCGCTGGCCTGAGGCCTTTCCTACCACTAGGAAAGACGCAAAAACAGTAGTGAAACACCTTTGCACTGATGTCATTCCCAGATTTGGTTGCCCCCTGCAGATTAATTCAGACAACGGCCCAGCTTTTGTTAGTAAGGTATTGCAGGAATTGGTAGCTCACTTACAGATAAAATAGAAGTTTCACATACCATACCACCCCCGGAGCTCAGGGGTGGTAGGAAGGATGAACCAAACCATTAAGGAAAAACTCCTTAAGGCCACGGGAGGGAATTGGGTCAAATGGCAGGATCATTTACCTGCAATATTAGCTGAGGTACGGATGTCCCCAAGTAAATCCACTCAGCTGTCTCCTTTTGAGATTTTGATGGGTAGACCATTCCCCAGCCCTTGGCACAGGAACCCACACATAGTCACTGGTGATTTAGATTTAATCAGGGAACGATATGTACATGAACTAATCTCTGTTTTGAACGGCAACTATGGTGATGTGGCCTCTCACTTTCCTCTTCCCTCACAGGAACCAACCCACAGCTTCAAGGTCGGAGACACAGTGTGCATCAGACAGCTGAATAAAGAAAAGAAGGGAGGCTTCCCATACGGTCCACCTACCGAAGTTGTGGCCATCACTCGTACATACCTGCAACAACATGATCGCCACTCAAGGGTCCTACTGCTTGGTGTACTGCTGCCTCCTCTCCTCTTTTGCTCTTGATTGCAATACCAGGATGGATAATAGCCTCCTGCTATTATGAGACACCGAACGAACAATATGGCAGTGCCCCTGCTTGTAATTACTTCATCACTCCCTCTGACTCACCCCCGAAACAAAACACAACCAAGAACTCAACAACCCTGCCAACACCACATGTTCCAGCCCTCCGTAGAGCCCGAAGGTCAGCAGCACCTACCCTCAAAAATGGCCATTATACAAACCACATCACCACTCTCCACAACCTTTTGGTACAATTCTTCAAATCTCCATGTTGCCACTTATTCCTTTGACTATTGTGACATTGTTCCATGCCCCGGGGATGTATCAACACAGTGTACCATGTACCAAGATATCCCTTCCAGGTCTGTCTATATGTGTATAGGGGAGGATGATGATAGGAGTAAGGATTGTAAATACTGGAATGCTGATGGGTGGGATGCAGATGCAGGCCTTAGATGGGCAACTAGTGTATTAACCGAGAAAGATAGAAATAGGAGATCCTTAATGGAAAGAATGACCCTTTCTAAGTCCGGAATTTGCCTTTCGGCAGGTAAACCCGGACAGAGTATGAAACTTGCCTTGATTATTGAAAACCCCAGTCCCATTGATAGTGGCCCTTATATGCTCTCTTTTTGGGATAGAGGGGCCTTATCCGAAGTTAAGGGTAGTTTCCAGCTTCAAGATATGGTTAATTCCTCTGAATGGAACAAAATTGTCACTACAATTTATCAAAACCATGGTCAAACCCTGATTAATACCCAGTCCCCATCTCAGGGCATGATCGCTATGGCTGATCCCTCACCAAGAGATACTATGGCCTTAGAAACAGGTTATTCAGACAAAAACCTTTGGTTAGAATGGATGGCCTTTTCGGCCAAACAATATAATAGATCAAATTGTTATGTTTGTGGTAATGCCCGCCCCCATTTAGGTACTGTCCCCCTTAACATCCCTAGTAACGCTGAGTCCTGCTTTCTCAGCCTGTATACTAATACCATTGTTAATCAGTCAACCTGTATTGCCTGGAAGGAAAAATACCCCATCATTACTAAAACCCCACACCTCAGTGAGGGAATTACTATATATCCTGGTAACTACACTTGCTATAGGGGTAGAGGTAAAGGTAGATTCTTAGGTAACTTTACACCTGGGTACTGTTATAAGTACAGTAACCTCAACACCCATAACCACACTCAGTCATTGGGTGACATATATTGGATTTGCGGGGATATGAAAATCCGCATTAGACTAGTGGGACAATGGTCTGGGGAATGTGCTCTAGCAAAAGTTATCATGCCTCTCCACATTTTAGGTGTAGATGACATAAACATAGGTGTAGATGACATACACATACACACTCACCGCACCTCCTCTCATCGTACACGGAGACAGATTAAGGCTATCCCAGGTAGTTTTGACCCCCATGTATACATAGACGCTATAGGGGTCCCAAGGGGGGTCCCAGATGAATTTAAGGCCCGTGACATGCTTTTAGCAGAGAAAGGAGGGGTGTGTAAAGTCATTGATGATCAAACTGGTGGGTCTTGCTGTACATTTATACCAGATAACACAGGTCCCACTGGGAAAGTAACGCTTGCTATTAAGAAATTGGAAGAATTGTCTATTGAATTAAAGAAAAACTCAGGCATTGATAACCCCTGGGATAAATTCTTCACTGGTTTAGGCTTCCTAGAGTGGCTAAAAAATATTGGTACCTTTATTGTTTTCATTGCTTTGTTTATACTATTCTGTTATTGTTGTTTTAAGATAGTTGTTTTCTGCATTGCTAAACATACACGCCTGTCTCCCCCAACTCCTATCTCCCAGTGTGCAGAATACCTGCAGGTTCTACCACACCAACCTAATAGAAATCGACAACATAGGCGATACCATCTTGCTAATACCACATACCTTAATGTCCCATTTCACTCCAGACGCTAGTCCAGTGGTAGTCATTGTTATGACTAAAGAGGGGAATTGTCAGGGAATATTACTTATTTGTGTTGCACACTTTACCCATGTATTTAATTTACATTATCTATAATGTTATGCACTGCTGTGTTCTCATTGCACTCCATTCGTAATATCTTTTCTTCTAAAAAATATTATTTCTTCTAAAGCACTTGTAATATCAGTTACATTTACAAATGTCAGTTACTGAGCTGTCTGCGTCTCTCAACAGGAAATTTAGGTACTTTTTTTTTACAAACTTAGATACTTTACAAAGCCAAACAAACCCAGGTGCTTTTTGTAAGCTAAAACCGCAAATGTCACGGACCATTACCCACCTACATTGTTTTCCTGTAGCTGCAAAATATACATTTTTCCTGTCTGTACTTTTTACAGATATTATTTTGTATTATGATATGATATGCTGTACGCCAAATAAGGCCATTAGGAAATATATTACTGTATTTTGCTTAGCCAATAAGATGATGTTACGTATCAGATGCCTACGTGCATCCATGCCTATATAATGTGTCCCACCCCTTGCGCTCTCTCCTTCCCCCTCTCTTTTGCTCTCTCTCCCCCCTCTCTTTTGCTCTCTCTCTGCCCCTCTCTTTTGAGCTCTCTCTCTTTCCCCCCTCTCTTTTGCGCTCTCTCTCTCCCCCTTATCTTTTGCGCTCTCTCTCTCTCCCCCCTCTCTTTTGCACTCTCTCTCTCCCCCTCTCTTTTGCGCTCTCCCCCACTCTTTTTCTCTCTCTCTCTCCCCCTCTCTTTTGCACTCTCTCTCTCCCATCTCTTTTGCGCTCTCTCTCCCCCCCACCTCTTTTGCGCTCTCTATACCCTTCTCTTTTGAGCTCTCTCTCTCCCTCTCTTTTGTGCTCTCTCTCCCCCTCTTTTGCTCTCTCTCTCTCTCTCCCCCTCTTTTGCTCTCTCTCTCTCTCCCCCCTCTCTTTTGCGCTCTCTCTCTCCCCTCTATTTTGCGCTCTCTATCTCCCTCTCTCTTTTGTGTTCTCCCCCCCCCCCCTCTTTTGCGCTCTCTCCCCCCTCTCTTTTACGCTCTCTCCCCTCTCTTTTGCTCTCTCTCTCTCCCCCCTCTCTTTTGTGCTCCCTCTCTCCCCCCTCTTTTGCTCTCTCTCTCTCTCCCTCTCTTTTGCGCTCTCTCCCCCTCTCTTTTGCGGAATCTCTCTCTCTCCCCCTCTCTTTTGCGCTCTCTCTCCCCCTCTTTTGCTCTCTCTCTCTCCCTTATCATTTTTTGTGCTCTCTCTTCCCCTCTCTTTTGAGCATTCTCTCTCCCCCATCTCTTTTGCACTCTCTCTCCCCCTCTCTTTTGAGCTCTCTCCTCCCCTCTCTCTCTCCCCCATCTCTTTTGCACTCTCTCCCCCTCTCTTTTGAGCTCTATCTCCCCCTCTCTCTCCCTCCCCTCTCTCTCTCCCTCCCCTATCTTTCTCCCCCCTCCTCTCTCTCTCCCTCCCCTCTCTCCCTCCCCCTCCTCTCTCCCTCTCTCTCTCCCCCCTTCTCTCTCTCTCTCCCCCCTCCTCTCTCTCTCCCTCTCTCTCCCCCCTCCTCTCTCTCCTCTCTCTCTCTCCACCCTCCTCTCTCTCCCCCCTCCTCTCTCTTCCCCCCTCCTCTGTTTCTCCCCCCCTCCTCTCTCTCTCTCCCCCTCTCTTTTGAGCTCTCTCTCCCCCTCTCTCTCCCTCCCCTCTCTCTCTCCCCTCCTCCTCTCTCTCCCACCCTCCTCTCTCTCTCCCCCCTCATCGATCTCTCCCCCCTCCTCTCTCTCTCCCCCCTCCTCTCTCTCTCCCCTCCTCTCTCTCTCCCATCCTCTACTCTCTCTCCCCTCTCTCTTTTGTGTTCTCTCTCTCTCCCCTCTTTTGCTTTCTCTCTCTCTCCAACCTCTCTCTTGTGCTTTCTCTCTCCCCCTATCTTTTGCGCTCTCTCCCCCCCTCTCTTTTGCTCTCTCACTCTCCCCCTCTCTTTTGTGCTCTCTGCCCTCTCTTTTGCTCTCTCTCTCACTCCCCTCTCTTTTGCACTCTCTCTCTCTCCCCCTCTCTTTTGCGCTGTTTCCCACCTCTCTTCGTGCTCTCCCTCCTCTCTTTTGCTCTCTCTCTCTCCCCCATCTCTTTTGCGCTCTCTCCCCCCTCTCCTCTCTCTCACCTCCTCTCTCTCCCCCTCTCCTCTCTCACCTTCCCCCCTCTCCTCTCTCTCCCTCCCCCCTCTCCTCTCCCTCCCCCTCTCTCCTCTCTCTCCCTTCCCCGCTCTCCTCTCTCTCCCTCCCCCCTCTCCTCTCTCTCTCTCCTTCCCCCATCTCCTCTCTCTCCCTCTCCCCCTCTCCTCTATCTCCACCCCCCCTCTCCTCTCTCTCCAACTCTCCCCTCCTCTCTCTCCCCTCCTCTCTGTCTCTCTCCCCTCTCTATTTCGCGACTGTGACCGGCCACGCCCCCTTCATGCCCGGCCACGCCCCTTTCAGGCCATTCACGCCCGGCCATGCCCCTTCACGCAGGTCACGCCCTGCTCATGCCAGGCCACTCCCACTTCTGCCGCAGATGATGGATCAGCTAGGAAGTAGGACTCAAAGGCCAGGTGTGTTTGTCCTCGTGCTGTCTTTACTGCGCATGACAGCTTCGGACAAATACACTTGGCCTTTTGTATAATAGGATATATATATATATATATATATATATATATATATATATATATATATATATATATATATATATATATATATATATATTAGGAAATGCTATAATGTTTTCAGATACAATGACAGATTTATCCTTCTACTTCTAATCTAAGTAATTTTACAGTCTAGAGAATAAATGTCAGGGAAGGACAAAGATGATAATGCTGTTGCCTCTTCTCACTAACACAGAATAATGTAAAACTGTGAGTAATAATTAGGATTGTTTCATGCTGTAATTTAAAGTAAAAACAATTAGCTGGGGAAAAATACACTGTAAGCTAATTCTGATCTCTGTAACAATCATTTATGTGTGTGAATTAGAATAACAATAGCTTTTATTTTTATTCTGAGTATTTATTTTCTGTAAGTGAAAACCATAACTCTTTAGATTGCGCTCGTGCATTCTCCTTTTACGCAACAATCCTTTCTGCTTGAGAGCTGTAGTTAACAGTTATGCGCAACATAAAAGTTTTACGAAATATTTCCAAAATACATTACAAAGAATAATTACACTCATATTAATAATGTCTAATAAAATTATTTAAAAAAATATTGCACACAAACATTATAAGGGCTCAAAGATACAAGATTGTTAAAAAAAAAAAGCAGACAAAGGGATTTTATATTAACATATATACACATACAAATAGAAACATGGATTTATATGTATAGATGTTTAACTATGGAGATAATAAAAATATTTTACATTTCAATCTCATGCACATTAAACATATCTCAGAGGGATTTTCAAAAATATATTCGCATATAGATCTCAAGATATATAGACATATCTTTTTATAGTGATATATGTATATGAATATATATATATATATATATATATATATATATATATATATATATATATATATAAGAATATGACAAAAGAAAGATCAATAAAGTGAGGGATTACAGCACTCTTTTAGAATTACCAAGCAGCTGAATATCTAGATACTAGCACACACAGCACCAGAAAAACAACTATTGACAAACAGTTATATTACAGAGTAATATTTATTTGGCCCCAAATGAACCAGACTGTGGCAAATGCCTTATTAAGGAGATATATGCATGTGTCATAGAAAATAACCAGTGTAACAAATTATGGTAAGGCAGTGAAGTATAGAAATTATATACATCAAAAAATTGGTTATGTTTATTCAGTCAATATTCTTAATAAAATTTGAAACTAGAATTTGCTGACTTTAAATATTTCTCAATGATGATGATACCGTCCAACCATACAACCATATGGTAAAAGGCTACGAGGTAAAAACGTCCTCGAAAGCCTGATGCAGGTTACAAATGTTCCTTAATAGCATATGACAAAATATCAATTAAAGCTGTTTGCTTCAAAACTGCGTCTGAGTGCACCTCAAGCTGTTACATTGTTGCCCGTATATGAATGAGCAGAAAGTTTCCCGCAAATAGACTCAAGCCGTAAAACAGGTACATCACTTCACACAGTTACCTGTCGGCTTTCTCTTGAGTGCAGATCCTTGTTGAATTGCTTGATTTGGCAGTTACGCCTTGGCGTGAGTGTCTCACATTAAACTCCTTATGAGAGTGCAACACAGGATCCAGTCTTAGTAGCGGTCTTGAAACCAAGTACACACAAACACCAGGTCTTTGAAAAAAAAGAAGGTACAAATTGACTCTGTAAGTGTTTCAAAGTCGACACGAGTTTTGCCCCATAATGCAAAGCGAAAGTTTGGGCTTCGTCGGGACTATACGTCACCAAGGTAGTCATCATAATTTATTGGATTCTAGTTTCAAGTAGGCGGTGTTCCAGGTAGGTTAGTCACTCCTACGGGATTAACCACTTATTGAAATAAAACAAATTATGTTGCACAAAATACAAAAGCGTTTTATTTATAACTGTTTGTAAACAAAGGTCGTTTGAGTAGATCCGACAAGAGCCAGTCTTCAATCATATATGATGCTACAATGATTGAAAATTTTCGTTTTAGTTGGATGACATGCTTGATGAACATATTCTTTACAAATTAATTCAAAATGGAACACTAAAATTCGGCAAAATAGCCACATGATTTTAGGTGGAAACTTTATCTTTATGCTTATGTATTATTAAATAACAAGAGCATAGTTGGTTAATTTCTTATGGCTAGATTTAGAGTTTTGTCGGTAACGACCCGCGTATCTAACGCTGGCTTTTTTCTGGCCGCACCTTTAAAATAACTCTGGTATTGAGAGTCCACAGAATGGCTGCGTTAGGCTCCAAAAAAGGAGCGTATAGCATATTTAACGCAACTTCAACTCTCGATACCAGAGTTACTTACGGACACGGCCAGCCTCAAAAATGTGCTCGTGCACGATTCCCCAATAGAAAACAATGGGGCTGTTTGAGCTGAAAAAAAAAAATAACACCTGCAAAAAAGCCGCGTTCAGCTCCTAACGCAGCCCCATTGTTGTCTATGGGAAAACACTTCCTACGTCTGCACCTAACACCCTAACATGTACCCCGAGTCTAAACAACCCTAACCTTACACTTATTAACCCCTATTCTGCCGCCCCGCTATCGCTGACCCCTGCATATTATTTTTAACCCCTAATCTGCCGCTCCGTAAACCGCCGCTACTTACATTATCCCTATGTACCCCTAATCTGCTGCCCCTAACACCGCCGACCCCTATATTATATTTATTAACCCCTAATCTGCCCCCCACAATGTCGCCTCCACCTGCCTACACTTATTAACCCCTAATCTGCCGAGCGGACCGCACCGCTATTATAATAAAGTTATTAACCCCTAATCCGCCTCACTAAGCCTATAATAAATAGTATTAACCCCTAATCTGCCCTCCCTAACATCGCCGACACCTAACTTCAAACATTAACCCCTAATCTGCCGACTGGAGCTCACCACTATTCTAATAAATGTATTAACCCCTAAAGTTAAGTCTAACCCTAACACTAACACCCCCTAAATTAAATATAATTTTAATCTAACGAAATTAATTAACTCTATTTTAGGATTTATATTTATTTTACAGTTAACTTTGTATTTATTTTAACCAGGTACAATAGCTATTAAATAGTTAAGAACTATTTAAAAGCTAAAATAGTTAAAATAATTACAAAATTACCTGTAAAATAAATCCTAACCTAAATTACAATTAAACCTAACACTACACTATCAATAAATAAATTAAATAAAATACCTCCAATTACCTACAATTAAACCTAACACTACACTATCAATAAATGAATTAAATACAATATCTACAAATAAATACAATTAAATAAACTAACTAAAGTACAAAAAATAAAAAAGAACTAAGTTACAAAAAATAAAAAAATATCTAAAAACATTAGAAAAATATTAAAACAATTTTAAACTAATTACACCTACTCTAAGCCCGCTAATAAAATAACAAAGCCCCCCAAAATAAAAAAATGCCCTACCCTATTCTAAATTACAAAAGTTCAAAGCTCTTTTACCTTACCAGCCCTGAACAGGGCCCTTTGTGGGGCATGCCCCAAGAAATTCAGCTCTTTTGCCTGTAAAAAAACACATACAATAACCCCCCCCCAACATTACAACCCACCACCTACATACCCCTAATCTAACCCAAACCCTCCTTAAATAAACCTAACACTAAGCCACTGAAGATCTTCCTACCTTATCTTCACCTAACCAGGTATCACCGATCCATCCTGGCTCCAAAATCTTCATCCAAGCCCAAGCGGGGGCTAGACATCCATCATCCGACGGCTGAAGAAGTCCAGAAGAGGGTCCAAAGTCCAGACCGGCAACCATCTTCTTCAAATCGGCATCTTCTATCTTCATCCGATGAGGACCGGCTCCATCTTGAAGACCTCCATCGCGGATCCATCCTTCTTCTCCGACGACGAATGACGGTTCCTTTAAATGACGTCATCCAAGATGGCGTCCCTCGAATTCCGATTGGCTGATAGGATTCTATCAGCCAATCGGAATAAAAGTAGGAATATTCTGATTGGCTGATGGAATCAGCCAATCTGAATCAAGTTCAATCCGATTGGCTGATCCAATCAGCCAATCAGATTGAGCTTGCATTCTATTGGCTGTTCCGATCAGCCAATAGAATGCAAGCTCAATCTGATTGGCTGATTGGATCAGCCAATCGGATTGAACTTGATTCTGATTGGCTGATTCCATCAGCCAATCAGAATATTCCTACCTTAATTCCGATTGGCTGATAAAATCCTATCAGCCAATCGGAATTCGAGGGACGCCATCTTGGATGACGTCATTTAAAGGAACCGTCATTCGTTGTCTAGTCGTCGGAGAAGAAGGATGGATCCGCGATGGAGGTCTTCAAGATGGAGCCGGTCCTCATCGGATGAAGATAGAAGATGCCGCTTTGAAGAAGATGGTTGCCGGTCCGGATCTACTCTTCTTCCCGGATAGGATGAAGACTTTGGACCCTCTTCTGGACTTCTTTAGCCGTCGGATGATGGATGTCTAGCCCCCGCTTGGGCTTGGATGAAGATTTTGGAGCCAGGACGGATCGGTGATACCTGGTTAGGTGAAGATAAGGTAGGAAGATCTTCAGGGGCTTAGTGTTAGGTTTATTTAAGGGGGGTTTGGGTTAGATTAGGGGTATGTGGGTGGTGGGTTGTAATGTTGGGGGGGTATTGTATGTGTTTTTTTACAGGCAAAAGAGCTGAATTTCTTGGGGCATGTCCCGCAAAGGGCCCTGTTCAGGGCTGGTAAGGTAAAAGAGCTTTGAACTTTTGTAATTTAGAATAGGGTAGGGCATTTTTTTATTTTGGGGGGCTTTGTTATTTTATTAGGGGGCTTAGAGTAGGTGTAATTAGTTTAAAATTGTTTTAATATTTTTCTAATGTTTGTAGATATTTTTTTATTTTTTGTAACTTAGTTCTTTTTTATTTTTTATACTTTAGTTAGTTTATTTAATTGTATTTATTTGTAGATATTGTATTTAATTCATTTATTGACAGTGTAGTGTTAGGTTTAATTGTAGGTAATTGTAGGTATTTTATTTAATTTATTTATTGATAGTGTAGTGTTAGGTTTAATTGTAACTTAGGTTAGGATTTATTTTACAGGTAATTTTGAAATTATTTTAACTATTTAGCTATTAAATAGTTCTTAACTATTTAATAGCTATTGTACCTGGTTAAAATAAATACAAAGTTAACTGTAAAATAAATATAAATCCTAAAATAGCTATAATATAATTATAATTTATATTGTAGCTATATTAGGATTTATTTTACAGGTAAGTATTTAGCTTTAAATAGGAATAATTTATTTAATAAGAGTTAATTAATTTCGTTAGATTAAAATGATATTTAAGTTAGGGTGGGTGTTAGTGTTAGGGTTAGACTTAGCTTTAGGGGTTAATACATTTATTAGAATAGCGGTGAGCTCCAGTCGGCAGATTAGGGGTTAATGTTTCAAGTTAGGTGTTGGCGATGTTAGGGAGGGCAGATTAGGGGTTAATACTATTTATTATAGGGTTAGTGAGGTGGATTAGGGGTTAATAACTTTATTATAATAGCGGTGCGGTCCGCTCGGCAGATTAGGGGTTAATAAGTGTAGGCAGGTGGAGGCGACGTTGAGGGGGCAGATTAGGGGTTAATAAATATAATATAGGGGTCGGCGGTGTTAGGGGCAGCAGATTAGGGGTATATAGCTATAATGTAGGTGGCGACTCTTTGCGGTCGGCAGATTAGGGGTTAATTATTGTAGGTAGCTGGCAGCGACGTTGTGGGGGGCAGGTTAGGGGTTAATAAATATAATTTAGGGGTCGGTGGTGTTAGGGGCAGCAGATTAGGGGTACATAAGTATAATGTAGGTGGCGGTCGGCAGATTAGGGGTTAAAAAATGTAATCGAGTGTCGGCGATGTGGGGGGGCCTCGGTTTAGGGGTACATAGGTAGTTTATGGGTGTTAGTGTACTTTAGAGCACAGTAGTTAAGAGCTTTATGAACCGGCGTTAGCCCAGAAAGCTCTTAACTACTGACTTTTTTCTGCGGCTGGAGTTTTGTTGTTAGAATTCTAACGCTCACTTCAGCCACGACTCTAAATACCGGAGTTAGAAAGATCCCATTGAAAAGATAGGATTTGCAATTGACGTAAGGGGATCTGCGGTATGGAAAAGTCGCGGCTGAAAAGTGAGCGTTAGACCCTTTTTTGACTGACTCCAAATACCGGCAGTAGCCTAAAACCAGCGTTAGGAGCCTCTAACGCTGGTTTTCACGGCTACCGCCAAACTCCAAATCTAGGCCTAAGCTAGAAAACAATTAAGTAATGAACCATTTATAGCCTAAAACATTTACTACCTAATAGAGAGTAGCTATATCACAAAAGAGAAAAGAGTATTCTCTAAACAGCTCAGTTTATATAACAACACATTAATTCAAAAAGGGAGCAAATTCCAATTTCTCATTCAATCCCTTTGGATACAATGTTTTCAATGGATAAATCCATCTTGTTTCCTTTCTTAGAAGGCATTTGTCTTCATCTCCTCCTCTACCATTTTGAATACCTCTGTATATCCCAATAAACTTCAGTGAGGCAGGACTACTATTATGAAAATCTGCAAAATGACGGGCTACACTAGTATCTCTGGAGTAAATAATATTGTCACAATGTTCCTGTATTCTATCTTTGAAAACTTGTTTTCTTTTTCCTACATAAAAAAGGGACATGAACACTGTAATAAATATACCATGCCTACAGAATTACAATTAAAGAATATTTTTTTTTTTTTTAAATATATTTTTTATTGAGGTAATGAATAACAATAATACAACATAAAATATGCCCAGAAACGGAGCAGAAGTGATAAGAGTAATTATACAATTCGCATATATCCAATAAGCTTGAAATAAAACACTAAGGTATCAATTTGACATTTATAATCATTGTCTAACTAGCAACAGTGTCATATACATATAAATGTTCATCGTAAGGAATGTTTTATTGAGAGCTTCATATATCATAACATCAAGAAAAAAAAAAATGATCATATTCACAAAGAACAAAAGAGTACAAAACATATATTTCTCAATTTGACTTACAAACACAGCTTTCTATCTAACTTTCTGATCCAAGAATTACCATTCCTATTCCAGGAATTTCTACTGCCTACTCGGCAATAGTGAGAAGGTGAAGAGATAGCGAAGAAAAAAAGAAAGAAGGAAAAGAGAAAAAGAGGAGGGGAGAAAAAAAAAAAAAAAAGGGAAGGAAAACTCGCCATGAACATTATCTTATGCCTCAGTTTACACTCATATGCCATTCCGTACCTGACAAAGAGGCACTAAAGCCAATGTGTCGGAAGGACTTCCCCTACTACCAATGCCATAAAATTGACATTCTGTTTAAGTGGTGAAATAAATTGGATCTGGGCCTGTTGGGGCCATGCTAAAATTACACTCTTCCACTTATCGAAGAAGTTCCTTATTACTTTTTCTGTACCTCCTGTCAAATAGTGTCTTTCGATAATCATTTGTAATTTAATAATGTTGGAACCTCTGATGCTCCCCACTTCACAAATATCATATGTCTGGCTGCCAAAATGGTCATATTAATTAGTTGGCCCTCACCTTTATGTTGCCCATATTCTCTTAAAAGAAAGATATGTCGTAATTGGGGGACCCATTCTATACTTAAATACCTGTTCACCCAAAATTGGATTTTGCTCCAGAATTGCCGTATTTTCGGGCACTCCCATATACAATGTGGTAAGTCTGCTCCCTCTCTATGGCACTTGAAACATTTCCCCTTTTGATTTGATTGTCCCCATTTACTTATTCGCATTGGGGTGAGATAAAAATTGTTTAGGAGCTTGAACTGTGATTCTTTCCAGCTGGTTACATTCGAAGCGGTATTTGCCAGTCTTATGCTCCTGACAATATCTTCAGTTTGGAATTGATTAATATATCTAGTAAGAAACAATTTCCTATTGTTAATCTGTGCCTGCCCGGATATATTTAGTAATAGAGTATACCAATATGATATTGATCTTTTCCCACTCGCGTACAATTTCACTCCTGTCTCAATCCCTGGATCCCACAAAAATCTATATATTTGCAGAGGTTTGGAGAGATAACTTCTAGCTTGCAGATAGGCATAAAAGGTTTTCCTCGGTAAGTTGTATTGTCTTGCCAGTGCTTCGAATGTTTGCAAAACTTGCCCCTGACCCTGAACTAACTGTATGAAATATCGCAGTCCTTTCTTACGCCAAATTTTGAACGCCGTATTATCATAAAGTCCTGGTATAAAGTCCGGGGAACCAATGAATGGCAAATGTTTTGAGAGCTGAAATTCTTGCCCAACTAGTCCGCAAAATTTCTGCCATGCTCGTATAACATTTACAAAAGTCAAATGAGTGCTGATGTTACTGGGAAGATCCCTAACTGGATAATGCAAAATAGCCTTAAGGTCAAAGGGTTCTATCAGTGTGGTTTCTAAGTCATAATAAGTCACATAATTGGCCTCCGTTAACCAATCCACTCCGAATTTCAGAAGAGCAACTATATTATATCTCAGAATATCCGGCAAGGCCAAGCCCGCCCATCTTTTGCTTTGAACCAATCTCTCAGTCGCTACACGAGTTCTCTTTTTCCCCCAAATAAAATGTGCACATATTCTATTATACCTTGCTACGTCTCGTTTCTTTATTAATATGGGTAAATTTTGCATTAAAAATAATAACCTGGGGAAAACAATTGTTTTTATTAAAACTATCTTTGCAGAAAGCGATAGGTATCGTACATTCCACTTACCTAGTCTATCCTCTAATTTGTCAAAGAAATCAGAATGATTTAGAATATACCAGTCATTAGGGTTTTTGCTTAATTTAATACCTAGGTGGTTTAATGATTTTACAACCGTGAACCCGTGTTGTGAAAGACTCGCTTTGGTTTGGTTTATCCACAGCAATTCTGACTTTCCTTTATTAATTTTGTATCCTGAAAAAGTTGTAAAATTGTTAATTATTTCCAAACATCTAGGGATACTTTTTTTAGTATGCTGTAAAAACAACATGATATCGTCAGCATATAAGGAAATTACTACATTATGTCCTCCTAATTCTATACCCCTTACTTCTTGCCTTATTAGTACAGCTAGCGGCTCTAGTGCGAGATCAAAGAGCAAGGGTGACAGGGGGCACCCTTGTCTAGTACCTCTTTGTAGAGTTAAGTAATGGGATAGTTCACCATTAACTAGCAGTTGAGACCGTGGCGCCGTGTATATCTTTTTGATCATCTGCACCAAATTACCTGCAAACCCGAATTTCTTAAGAGTCGTAAATAAATGTTCCCAAATGATGGAGTCAAACGCTTTTTCTGCGTCGATCGTAAGCATCGCCATATCTACATGTGAATTATTATTAAGTCTTTGTATCTTGTTAAAATAGTGATCTAGAATAACTAATACCCTTCGCATATTCCGTACAGGGTTTCTCCCTGGAATGAATCCAGATTGATCATGATGAATTAATTTGCTCACCACCTTCTTCAATCTCTCTGCTATAATTGATGTTAATATTTTATAGTCTTGATTCAGGAGTGAAATTGGGCGATATGATCCCATTTCGTCTACAGCTTTCCCTTTCTTGTGGATTAATGTCATTATGGAATCAGAAAAATATATTGAATTTAAATTCCCATGTATGAAATAATCATTATATAGTTTTGTCAATATACCAACGACATCATCTTTAATAATTTTGTAAAATTCAGACGGGAGTCCATCAGGACCCGGAGCTTTATTGTTTTTGAGTCTGTCTATCGTATTTTTAACCTCACATTCTGTTATCGGATTATTTAATTGTTCTAACTCAGCTGTATCAATTGAGGGGACTTGAATCTTTTGCCAGAACTCCACCATTTTGGTCTGATCTATTTCTACCTCAGAGTATAGTTTCTGATAAAACCTATAGAATGCCTCTCTTATGTCTGTTGTTGAAGTTAACCTTATATTCCCCTCTTTGATAAGTGGTATCAAGTTATTGCTTTTCCTGTGTTTGATTAATTAAGCAAGCTGTTTTGTAGCTATCCCCTGGTATCCCTGACAGAATGCTCTTATGCGAATATCCTCCCTTGCCCATTTCTCTCTGAGGAAGGTCTCACGCTCAGCTTTGGCAATTTTATATCTTTTCCAAGCAAGACTATTTGGTGTTTTTATGTACCTTCTGTACGCATTATTAAGTTGACAGGACAGTTGAATTCCCCTGGCATTTAACTTTCTCTTCCGTTTGACCATATAGTTTTTAATTTCGCCACGCAGAACTGCCTTCCCTGCTTCCCACAATATTTCGGAACGGCACGTATCTGAGCAATTTAGACTGTAATACTCTTTCCATTTTTCTACTAGGAAATTTCTGAATTTATCATCTAAGTACAAATATTTAGGGAAGCTAAACGTGTGCCTACTACTCATTTTTATACTCGGGTCTTCGATCTGTAACGTGATTAATGCATGATCCGAAATAATTATTTCTGCTATATGGGACTCAATTTCTAATACCAGTAGTCCCTCACTTATCAGGAACATGTCAATGCGTGAGAAATTATTAACTGATTTGGATTCGCATGTAAACCCACGCTCATCCGGGTGCTGTAAACGCCAGATGTCCCGTAGTTTTAACATCTTGGCCATATCCCTTAAAATCTTAGCCTCTCTGTTATGTTTTCTGATAGCTCTGGATCGTAGTCTATCTATCTCAGGGCACATCGTAGCATTAAAATCACCTGCCATTATTATGTTTTGTCCTAAATACTTCATCAATTTATTTTTAATTATCGCCCAGAACTCTGGCTCAGTTTCATTTGGGCCGTATATATTGCAAAGCACCCACATTCGGTTGTTAATTTCAACTTCTACGAACATAAACCTCCCTTTTGGGTCCAAATTTTGACTCTTGACCTCATATGTCAGCTTTCTATTGAACATTATAGCAACACCCCGTTTTCTACTATTGCAGGGAGCTGCTATAATTTCGGTGATCCAATTAGTGTACAATTTTTGGATCTCTACTTTCTTCAAGTGTAGTTCTTGCAATAATATGACATCTGGCGTGTGCTGCTTTAACATTTTTAACACATTCTTTCTTTTAATGGGGGAGGTAATACCCCCCACATTCCAAGATACAAACTTCAACATTTACTTTTAATATTTATATTAAAAACCATGATAAAATGAATGAGTATAAACTGTCTACAATCAACATGAACCAAAAAGAAAAAACCCCTTTTCGTACCTTACTGTCAGGGAATATATTACACCTTTCCAAGTGCGCCGTTATGACTACCGCTCTTGGTGTTCCCCGGCGGTTGCCCATCCCGGTACTGACCAAAACTCGGCCCTGTTCCACTTCCAAGATCATACGGGATCGGGTGTTCAAGGCCTCTATCGGTGTCCTGTCGTGTATAGATAAAATCATGATTAACTCAACATACATGGCGAGCAAGAAGAAAAGAAAAAAAAAAAAAAGGAGAAAACAAAAAGAAAGGAGGAAAAGAAGAGAAAAAGAGAAAAAGCTTTGCAGCTATAACCATATAACCACAACATTATTTATCTAAAATGCTATGTAAAAGAAGATCCAGAGATATTCATTTTGTCATATCTCTAGACCCTTTTCAATACAATATTTCTTTGCTTCCATAACTGTGTTTAGTACTACTGTATTACCATCTGAGGAAATGACAATTTTTGCTGGATACCGCATATTGGCCTGAATCCCAGCCTTAATCAGCCCTGAGCAGAATGGTGCCATTGCCTTTCTCCTCGAGGACGTCTCAATTGAGAAGTCCTGGAACAGAAAGACCTGCTTTGCACCTATCTTAAACCCCTGTATTTTTCTATACTGTCTCATAATCTGCATTTTGTGTTGAAAATTTAAATACTTGACTATTACCATCCTTGGGCGCGTATTGCTATCTTGGGTCTCTCTTATCGGGCCTGTTCTATGTGCTCTTTCAACTTGAATTCCCTCTGTTAGCTGCATGCCTAGTAATTGTGGCAGGGTTACTGTGGCAAAGGACACTAGATCTCTATATTCACTTGTCTCTGGTAGCCCCACAATACGGACATTATTCCTACGAGACCTGTCTTCCAGGTCTTCTATCTTGGATTGCATTATTTTTATCTTGTTCTCATAATTGGTCCAATTTGTGTCATGTATATTTTGCCTATCCTCTACCCCTGAGATCCTTTCTTCTACTTCAAGAATTCTATTTGAAAAAGATCTAATCTCTGAGGATAACGAGGCAATCTCTTTTTTGACAGACTCAAATTGGGGCAGCATCATTTCTGCAAGTTGATTTAGTGTCAACTGTTTCTCTACCCCTGATATCTGGGGCTCTGTGCCTTCTTCTAAACCTGGCTCATTTATTGGTTTAGATTTTTTATCTTTCTTAGGGGGCATCGCGGGGGACCTAACTTTGAGGTTAGGAATGTACTTTTCCATGAAATATAAAAAGTGTGTAATTTGTGTGTAAAAAAAAAAGAAAAAAAAGGGAAGTGTGTGTGGGTGAGGGTTTAAGAAAGCTAAATTAATTAGATTCCAATAATTTATCGGAAAGTGATAATAGTGATATCTAAATACAACAATAGTTATTGTATTACGTGATCACTAACAGTGGTGTCTCTCCCGTAGGGGAGTCCTAGTGAAGTGTCAAGTGTGTAGTATTATAGTCACGGGTTTACCTGAGTACTGTAACCTGTGTACAGCGATTGCTGTTTAGGAAAAAAAAAAAAAAAAAGGAAAATTAATTTTCTCCTCTCCTTCTATATAATGTATATGTTCCCGCAAGGGGGCCTAACCAACCTACAAGTGTTTTGTGTTTCAAAACTTTATAACATGGAAATTTAACTGCTGTTTGATAATCTCAGCTATTTTTCTCCCCTGCTATCCTCGTTACCACATGTTTTAAAATTCGAAACACCTTATATAATTTTGTGGTATTTTCCTTTAGTGTCCGATAACCGGATTAAATATACAGATAAAGTAATACAATCTGGTCTGCAAGGCTTTTGTGATTAAACGACAGATTTTAACCCTGTCTAGTATCTCTGCCTTAACAACATACCTTAGCTCAATTTATGAGGTTACATTTTCTGCTGCATAGCAAACTTGAATCACAATCAGTTATATTCTTAAATGACTAGTACAAACTATTTACAAGCCCTAGTAGCTTATACATTTACAAAATCATATAGAGACAATGAACAGGGTTTTGCTTGAAAAAAAGTCCTCTACGTGGTAAATTTTGTCTGTGGGGGAGAGTCGGATATTATATTATGCGCAGTTCTACCCCCTCACAACCTTCTCTTCTTAACAGTTTTGCCCGAAGGGATGAAAAAAAAAAAAAAAAAACCTCTTGTTCACAAATCCTGATTTAGTTGAGTGAGTATTGAATATATAGGAGCCAGAGCTAATGACCTCCAATTAAGAAGCTGCAGTTATAAGTCTCCAATATCCAGTATCTGGCTCTATCAACTGTAGTATTCGGTCTATAACCCAGCTCTGTAACGCTTATGATTCCTGTTGTAATCCCAAATGCGTATTCAATGTCTCATATCTGAGCTCAGTGTTTAATTTTATTTTTATAGGCTGTGATTATGTATCTCGTATCCTTCAGGGTGACAAAAAAAAAGAACTTGGGGCTGTTAGTCTTTGAGCTTCGCTCCCTTACTGCCCCGCCACTGAAACAGAACCGCTTAACCAAACCTCACAAGTGCAGCTGTCTTCGCACCCCTTCCCAGACGTAATACTTTTCCAGTCAAGTTCACCTTTCATGCAGGCACACAGACAAATACATTCTAAGGCAAGTGTATATAACCGTTATACTTGCGCATCCAGCTCCTTGTCTGCCGTCCTGCCCTTTGTTTTATGCGCTGGCGTTTCCTACTATCCCGCCGCTTACCGGCTCCAGCAGGGACACCTCCCTTCTGTTCCCCGGACCGGCCGGATAGTGTTTCTGCTTGCCACTCGCAATCCACGCTGTAATGTCCCTGCAAGAGTCTCACAGTAATTGCTGGGGGTGCCAGGCTGATCCGCTGCTGCTTTGTTCAGTGCTCGTTCTCTGCGGTGATGCTATGCTAATGGCCGATACCAGGCGGCCCAGTTTAGGTCAGGTGTACTTCCAGCTTTCAGTTGTTTACTCTCCCCAGGCCGGTCTCTCACTTCGGCAATAGGAGATTCGTGGCGGGGCCAGTTTGAATTTCGCTCTCTCTCACTGAGCGACGGCGTGCACGTCAGCTACACGCTCCTCCCACAGGAAGCCACCATACATATAAATGTTGGTTGTTATTATTCAACATAGAAGGCTCAATAGTAAGAGAATAGTCGCTGATATGGGTTATGTCATTATTTCTAGGATTCTGATTGGAAAATATAAACTAGTTTATGGTAAATATAAGTAACTAGGACATATAACAATGAAACCTCTTTTTTTATATATCAAGTATCTAATGGTCCCTATATTAACAAAAATCTAATGATGGTGACAAATAGGGAGTTAGCTTTTGTCTGGCCACTCATGGGCCAAATTATGTGGGGGGGTGTTCAGCGGACAAGAGCTGCTTAATATGGGAAGAGAGGGGGGGCGTGTCCTACTAGGTCAGATATAAGTGTTCTCCTCAGCATAAACTGGCAAGTGTTGGTCTAAAGTATATAAGTTTTCTGGGTGTTGGTCTAGTTAACATATATATATTAGCTTGTGCTGAAATCATGATAGAATATTATATAGCTTATTAGTAGGTATGTATACGATAAATATGAGGATGAGTCAGCAATTTATCAATGGGAATATACTAATTACGGGATATGGGCATAGGGATATGGGATAGGGATATGGGCATAGAAATATATGGAGGAGGTAATATTCTTGCCTTTTCAATGTACAGTAGTTAGATGACATGTAAATGTCAATGCTCAGAACTCTATGTAGTATATACTTCTGCATCATGGAGGCTTAAACATGAGAATAAACATAGATCAATGTAACTTATGAGCAATACAAGTTATGAGGAACCTAACTACCTGTCCATAATGTTGCTTTACATGTATAAGCTATAAAACATGAGATGTAAGTATAAGATACTGTTCTAGAGTCTAGCTAGTAGTTAGCGAGCACTTAATGTGATAACTTGAGTGTTTTCCACATCGTTATCATTTATATTCCACAAATTTTGCTTTGAAAATGACTTAATGGCTTAACACATAAATATTGACATGGGATTATAGTTAAGTATTCAGCGGACAAACAGCGCTTTTGATAATGTGGTACAAATAAACAGCAACGATAGTGGTTATAACACTGAACAAAAATCTAAAGTGAGAAACTAATAATAATAGTAGAATATATAATAGTTGTAATGACTTATGCTGTGATACTATTAAAACTGCATGTGTAACATGCTAACTATATACTGATCCAAAGAAGGAGCAATGGAACTGTGAGGAGGATTTAGAAACTAATTCGGCAGATGACTATGTATCTCTGATCCCTCAGGAGATCTCGGTGGTGTTAGACAGTTGGCTCAAATTAACCATAGGGGGTTGCTTATAGCAAGTTATGCATTAAGTTTGTAGAGCTAAGTATTCCTCATCAGAAGTCTTATTAGAGAAACCCAGAGGGTATATTTTGCTTTTAGAAACTCTACTGAATTATAAAAATGATAGATCTTTTGTGAGTAAGCAGGCTGTCATTTGTCTATGATAGTGGCAGGGGTTTTACTCAAAGATAACTATTCTGCTCTGAACACAACAGGCCCCACCATCATGGTCGCTGACAAAGGGGTCTACCGGGACCATCAAAATATTAAGAAATGGTTAGTTACACTTACACTGCTGCTGAATGTAGGTGGAGTAACCCTGCTAAGAGTATACCAATAATCCCACTTGTGTTAACTTCTATAGGACTCAGGAGTGCAGTGATGTGTTATAGTCCCATCACTGAAAGTATGTGAGCTAAGGGAGAAGCAGCTAATCAAGTTAATGTTAGAGTAAGCAAATAAGGTTAAAATTCCCTTATCATGTAAGGGTATAGTATAGTAGAGATGAGAAGGGAAAAATATTGAATAAGAGGGGTAATAACATGTATATCCAGACAACTATTTTTCAGTTGATATTATTTTGAATAATGTAGGGAATACATCAATGTTCTAAAAGGGGGTTTATAGTTAGAAGTGGCCATTTTGAAGAGCTATTTGTACTAAGAGAGGTGGTGGGGAGGTTAAGGTATCTGCTATCCCATCTCTATTATTGCTAGGGAATAAATCAATTGAAGCAGCTGTCTTTAAATGCTAAACAACCAAACTCTAGGTGTTAGTTATCATCAATGGGGTGTATCATGGGAGCAAGGGTATTCAGTAATTCTCTATTGTGTTTATTTGTGACTGTAAGGGAGGTCAGATTCCAGGCGAGCTTGGATAGCGTTACATCTATCAGTTGGACAGAGGTAAGACTGTTGTAGTAGAATAGGTCTTTGCAATAGGGGGTGTTCATGGTAAGTTGAATCAGGAGGGGTTACTTAATAAATCAGGCATCCTTTAGTCATTATTCAGTACTGTAAGAATTCAACCAATTCTCTATAATGCTAAACATAGTCTGTCACATAGCCACAGCCGCTAAACATGCAACAGGATACTAAACATCAGAAAGGAGGTCAGTGTGCTGCAATATTATAATTAGTAAAGACTAGATAGATAGCTTCCTATGTGAGGTTTTCTGAGGAAATACACTGAGGTGGCTTTAAGTCAAGGTATATATCCAGCATGGGAAGCAGTAGACATATAGTTATGTATATTTAAGGAGAGACCTACCAGGAAATAAGCTGCAGGGAGAAAAGGAAATTTTCAGCACATTGACCAGAGCAGTATGATAAGGTTATACTCATATAAACATGATTTGTTAATATGCTCTATCTCATGGTATAGAAACCTAGCACTGTAACAAAGAGGACACTAATAAACTTTACTATTAAAACATGAATGTCCTGTGCTAGATATGTATTCCGGAGTGTGTCCATCATGAAATCTAACTGTTAGGAGATGGGTAGCATGGCACTCATCAGGGTTAGCTTAGGAGTTCGTCACACCTGAGAGAAGGAGTAATGCCTCTTACCCGATCCAAGATTTAATGGGCTCAGTTGCGGTATCTGCCTGTTGTCGTTGCTGCACCTGGAAAATTTCAGTGTCCAATGCAGCGATCTTGTCCAGTGGTTTTGAGGCTCTGCAATTGTACCTAGCCTGCTTCAGTCTCTTGCGCCGCTTCAACCCGACTAGGACATCAGCCACGTCCATCCCTAGGCTGTCTGTGCGCCTCTCACGTGATAGAGGTATATTAGAGGTTGTTGTGTCTGGTAGTGGGGAAGGGTTTTGGCGTTGTCGTGTGTTTCGAGTAGGAGGATTCACGATTCCTATGATGGCTAGTTGCAGGTCAATAGAGGTCTCGGTTTGGGTAGTCACGCCTATAGTTGTAGATTTCAAATATATATCCGTATAATGCTCAAGTTGGGCTGCTGTGGGCGCTTTCTCCTCAGAATGTTCAGCCACGTTAAATTCTGCTGCCTGCGTCTTGACAGAAAGATTCTTAGCCTCTTTGGCAGGGTTTAGTTTGGGTATAGCTGTGTCAACTGGGATCAAATCCCTCTGCAGATTCGGAGTTGTTCTCCCTTTCTGTGCTGAAGTGTTTTTATCCAAGTTGTTTTCAGGCAGTGGGGTCTCTAGCAATTGGAGAAACAGGTCTTTCATGCTGTTAAAATGGTCATTTAGCAGCCGTTGCACACGGGCCTCCCATCTGTCCAAGATGATTGTAGGGTGTAAAGCAGCCGGGTCTTGACTCTCATCCTTTAGATGCATGTTGAGTCGTTATATAGTCTACACATCTGTTTCGCTTTTGAAAAGGAATGTGTCAGCAGGCTCTTTTGTATTTCTTTACCCGGGGAAGCCGGGAGAGGGTAGGAGAATGTAGTATGTTAGGCCTTGCCTGATTCCTGTCCGCTTGGTCAGGTTCCCTTGAAATGTTCTGCAGTAAAAGTTATATGCTTGTGCACAGAACGCTCTCATAAAGCCAGATAACTAACTCTCATGTTTTGATGATAAGGTATTAGGCAGATATTAGATCAATTGTCTCCTCAACTCTCAGAGCTTCTGAATTTTCGGCCCATCATGGATGCCGGTCGGACACGCCCCATAATATTTTAATTTTATATTCGTTACTATTGTCTGTGTAGAATATTTTCCATTTGTGCATATATGGACAATAAACACAGTGTCCACAGGGATAGCTCCCTTTTACTTCTTGATGAAGAACTAACCAATTTTTTTGAAGATGGAGTTTTTACAAATCTACTTTGGACCAGTTTATCTTTCAAACTAGGATTTTTTTTTGTCGTCATTAACGGATAATCTCCTACTTTTTCTTTTATTTTTTCATTAAGCATGAGGATATGCCAGTTTTTAGAAAGAATATTTCTAATATTACTCCATTGGCAATTATATGTAGTGATAAATCTAGTGTAGCTACTTTTATCACTCTGATTAGTACTGTAGAGAAGAGAGTCTCTTTTGTTTCCTTACTTTGTTCAAAGTGGAATTAACTAGTTTTTTAGAGTAACCTCTACTAATAAATCTTTCACTCATCAATTTAGCATGATGCTCAAATTTGGTTTTTGAAGAACAGTTAAGTTTGAGCCTTAAGAATTGGCCATATAACGGTTCTGGATGGCAACTTGTAGCTTCTAAGAGGCTATTTGTTGCAGTCTCTTTTCTATAGTTTTCAGTTGCTATAGGGGTACCTTCTTTTTTGATAAGAATGTCTAAAAATGCTAATTCAGTTTGACTGCAAACCATGGTAAGTAAAATGTTATGACAATTGTTGTTGAGTGTGCATACAAAGTATTTAATAATTTGCTCTGGGCCATTCCACAATAGTAGAATATCACTAAACTTGCCGAATACATCAAAGTGCTCCCATGCTCCCAAATGCAAACATGCATAAGTGGGGACACAGGCAGCACCCATTGCAGTTTCACAGATTTGTTTAAAAAGAGCTTTATAAAATTGAAAAATTTTGTTTTCTAAGATAAAGCTTAAGAGGTTTAATGTAAACATAGTGTGATTAGTAAAGGCAGGACCTCTTGATTCTAAGAAATGCTTGCATGCCTCCACCCCAAACTCATGTGGGATGAATGAATACAATCCCTCTACATCTAGAGAAACCAGGAAAGTATCAGCCTCCACTGCTATGCCATCCAGCTTTCTCAAAAGATCAGGAATGTCCTTTACATAGGTTGGGAGGGTTATTAGAAAGGGACGCAGAAAACTGTCAACATAATTACCTATGTTCTCACTGATACTCCCTATTCTGGAAACTATAGGCCTTCCAGGAGGATAAACCCTATTTTTATGAAATTTCGTAATTACATAGAAAGTTGGCATTATTGGATGTTTCTTAAAGAGATTTTGAAATTCTTTTGAGGTAATCAACCCATTACTTTTCACATATAAAAGCAAATATCTTAGTTATTGTTGAACATTCTGAATTGGGTTGATAAACAGTTTCTCGTATTGTTGTTTATCATTGAGTTGTCTTTTTACCTCATTTAAATAAAATGATTCATCTTATATTACCAAATTCCCGCCTTTATCCGCCGGCTTAATGATGATGTTTTCTTTCATGTGAATCCAAATTATAAAAGGGGACATAATCTTCTGTTAGATTTTCTAAATCTTGTTCAACAGCTTTAAAAAAAAAAGAGAGAGAGCGGGTATTTGTGCTATTGAGGGCATAAAGCTAGAACTGGGTTTAAAGATGGTCTCACATTTACCCATATTAGCTTGATCAGGTATTGATCCTTAATTTTCATCTAGGAGTGACTGTAGATTTGATATGGTTACTTGATCTTATTTTTTCTCATCATCTATTTGGCTCATTATTTGTGAAAGAACCAATTTTCTAGCAAACAAATGTAAGTCTTTCAACATCTCAAGCTTATCCAGCTTATTTGTGGGACAAAAAGATAGCCCCTTTTTTAACACACTTGTGTGCTAAATTTAATCTGAAAGTTGAAAGATTCACAATTTGCATTTCAGTCCCTAAGTGTTGTTCACCTAATAATTTCTGTATGTCCTCCTGCGAGGTCTTCTGCCCCTTGATATACCTTGTCTCATGGTACTCCCCATGCCCCCTCTGTTGTCTCTGGGGGTATCTCCTCTCTTGCATATCTGAACCTATGGTCTCTTTTCCTCTTCCTGCCTCCCCTTCTTCTCCTCCTGTGTCTTGAGTATTTAAAAAAGCTCCCCCATTTTTTTGAAGTTCTATCAATATCTGACTCCATATCAGAGGCATCTGTGCCTGAGTCATATGATCCTTTATCAAACCTATAAAGATAAACCTTTTTCCTTTTGTATATATATATATATATATATATATATATATATATATATATATATATATATATATATATATATATATATATATATATATATATATATATATATATACTGTGTATATAAGGAAAGGCTATAATGTTTTCAGATACTATGACAGATTTATCCTTCTACTTCTAATCTAAGTAATTTTACAGTCTAAAGAATAAATGTCAGGGAAGGACAAAGATGATAATGCTGTTGCCTCTTCTCACTAACACAGAATAATGTAAAACTGTGAGTAATAATTAGGATTGTTTCATGCTGTAATTTAAAGTAAAAACAATTAGCTGGGGAAGAATACACTGTAAGCAAATTCTGATCTCTGTAACAATCATTTATATGTGTGAATTAGAATAACAATAGCTTTTATTTTTATTCTGAGTATTTATTTTCTGTAAGTGAAAACCATAACTCTTTAGATTGCGCTCGTGCATTCTCCTTTTAAGCAACAATCCTTTCCGCTCGAGAACTGTAGTTAACTGTTATGCGCAACATAAAATTTTCACAAAACACTTCTAAAATACATTACAAAGAATAATTACACTCATATTAATAATGTCTAATAAAATTATTTAAAAAAATATTGCACGCAAACATTATAAGGGCTCAAAGATACGAGATTGAGGGTGTTAGAAAAACAGACAAAGGGATTTTATATTAACATATATACACATACACAGAAACATGGATTTATATGTATAGATGTTTAACTATGGAGATAATGAATATATTTTACATTATAATCTTATGCACATTAAACAATATCTCAGAGGGATTTTCAAAGATATATTCGCATATAGATCTCAAGATATATAGACATATCTATGTATAGCGAGATATGTATATGAATATATATATATATATATATATATATATATATATATCAGTCCAAAAAGTTCACATATATAGGGAAATAGTTATTTATAAATAAATAGAGCATATTCCATTACGAAAACATTTTCATATTAGAAAAAATTCGCATTTTCATGTACACTTTTCGAGGAGAATACATCAAGGGTTTTGCACAACATAGGAATAACCCTGTAGAAAGAAATTGAAGAGAGGGTTATGTGACCCCATTAGGAAGCAGGGCATGGGGTGAGAGAAAGGACAAGGGGGTGGGCTAAGCAAAGGGTTGATAAGGTGCTGACAGGAAGTAGCAACAAGCATTTGGAAAATAACAAACTGATAGCAGGAGCAGCACGGTGGGCAAATTCCCGCCCTCCCTCCCTGGTGATAGGTCAAAGAACTGTCGCAGCTGTGGCGGGGTGCTTGCCCTGGGTGGTAGAGGCTTACGCCTGTTATGATGTGATGGGACTTCCTGTTTCAACAGCAGGGGGTTGGTTTGATGGTGGTAGCCCCTCCCTTGGGTAGGGCGGGGCTTGTGGAACGTGGAATGGGGGCAAGCACTGTGTTGGTGTTTAAAGAGTTAATGTTATATAATGTTATTTAATGTTATTTATGTTTTAAGTTATGTTAATAAAGGAGCTGCGGCCTTTCAATCCCAAAGATGGTGTGAGGTGTTTTTGTGGGGGGGTTTGTTACAATGGCAACTTGACTATGTGGGGTCAAGGTTTTTTTGGTGTTTTTTTTTCTATTTGTCTTATCCATTGACTTCTATGGGGAATGCGTGAACGCTCACGTGATTTGGCTGTTTGCATTACGCAGTGCAAAATAAGTTATTTTTCAACTTGTAATAGCTGCACAACCCCAAATGCGAAAAAGCCATAACATGCGCAGTGTTTTCGCAACTGATTTGCCGCACAACTTGTAATCTTGCCCATAAAGAGTTAACCAGACGTAATAAAAATAAATAAAGATAAAAAGGTAATAAGAGGGCTATTGATTGTGTCTAGGAGGTGCTGGTTTTTCTTTACTTAGTGGTTAGAAATATATATGAGCGCCACTGGTACATATTGTGTTAAAATAATTGGTATTCCTATAGGTTCCAGTGTTTACAAGTATTGACCAGTTTTTGGAACAGTTATCAATTTATGAAAAGAAAGAGAGACAGAGAGAGATTAGTGGGAGTGGGGGAAATAAATTGGGCCATGCAATGAGGCTGAAAACAGTAAGACAAATAAAGCTTTAGAGAGAGGGTGTGGAGAAAAATGAGTGTTAAAATTTCAATAAGTGCTCTCTACACTAATTTATTAGACAGTATGCTATCTGCAGCTTAAATAGCATAAACATGAAAGAAGAAAATGCTGCAGTAAGTTAGAACATTTACTAATGGTGTTATTTCTTGACTTTAACAAAGAGGTTAAACAGTTAATATCAGCTCTCGACTGGCACTGCACTATTTGTTTGTTCAAAGTTTATCATGGCTGCTGAGCCAATTAGGAGCAGCATATGTTCTTAGCCACCAATCACTGGCTGTGTTCAGTTCAGGTTAAGTAGTGAACGTATGCTTCAGAGCTGATTTTAATTGTGTTTAACCCCTTTGGGAAGGGTGGGGAGTTAAATAATTATGTATAAGCAAACAGTAGTGTGGTAAGAAAACATTCAAACTCATTGCAGCATTTTCTTATTTTGCAGGTAGCTGCTAATGCTCATCTAAGGTCTTATTTGATACTTCTACAATATGCAGAGCCCTTTCTCTAAATGCATTATTAGTAAATAAAACATGATTTAATTTATTTTGTAACAGCAACCCAATCAAATAAGGTACTGTAGCACCAATATAATGTGTCAGTCACTGGATGATGCATTTTCTGATCTGGTAGAGCCATTTTCTTTAACATAGTGAATGAGCAAGAATAAATACAGAACCTATTTTGTCAATAACCCTCCCAGTTGCACATTGTTCATTGAATTTAATATATGTATCACTGTGTCAATTTAGAATATTAGGTACACTAGAGAATGCAGACTTCATAAGTAAATCAATCATATATTCATTGCATTCTACAATGAATAAATGTCACTGGGAATAAACAGCGTTCATTTTACGCATAAAAGTTTACATTATATTGTGTAAACAACTAAATTAAGAAGGTAGAATGACAAATAATACTTAGCCTTCAATCTAGAAATATGCCTACAATAGATGCAGATTTTATTGTGCCAGTAAGATGACAAACTGTTATATTACCTAATACTTGTGTCAATAGAGCTGGAGTTTATGCTGTAATTTGAGTTATTTGAAAATGCCACCTGGCTGTTACAATAAAACTCTCTTATTCTTTTAATTGGGTATTCCAATACCTGATAGTCAATAGAGGACTGTCATTAAAATCATCAAGCATTTTTAAAAGTACAAAGGTTTATGTATTTATATTTTTATCATGATTTCAAAAGGATGATGATTGTATATCTACGACAATCAGATTGTTAATTCACTGCACCTCAAATGTTTCTGGCAGCCAAGGGATTAAATCACTGGTGCTATGTAACTAATAATCTGACACAGCAAAACTGGCATTTGTGACCTTTTTGTGATTATGCCAAAATGATTTGTAATAATAATACTATGTTGCCCATGTGTAATTCACTCTGAAATAGCCACAGTCTTATTTTATATAAACATGATTCCCTAAACCAATATGCATTTCTATATTATAGTCCATTGGTGTCAGGGTTTTTTCCATGTTTTGTTTTCCATGTGCTGCTGGCAGCCATTTTACTCGCCTCTCTTGCTGGCTATGGTGCATTGTGGGGGATGCTGCTCGTTTCCTGTACTTCCTTTTATGGCCAGACTGGTGTGCATCATCCGAGTGAGACAGGATTCATTCTCAGAATTGTGATGTCATCACTTATTATTTAAAGGGAATCTGTTCAGTATGCTTTACCTTTGCGTTGTCTCAGACCTGTTTGCGAAAGTTCCTGTGTATTACCTGGCTGTCTGACGTCCTTCCTGATTCCTGATCCCTGGCTTGTTCCTGACTCTGCTGTTTTCCTTGTTTCTGATTCCAGCTTGTCTGACTACTCGCTTTGGCTCCTGATTTGGCTCGTCTGACTTTTCGCTTTGGCTCCTGACTCGGCTCGTCTGACTACCAGCTCTGGTTTTGACTCCTGGCTTGTTATTTGACTTGTGGACTTTTTATTAAAAGTGTGATTATTTTTGCACTTCTCGTCTCAGTCTGATTCCTGGCACCCTGACATTACGCAAAGGCCATTAATCCTGATGGTGCTAATAATCCACCTTTACCTGCCATAATTTCCAGGATGGATGAACAGGATCACCGCTTGGATCAATTTGCACTAGCCCTGCAAACCCTGCTGACTCGCACTGCACATTTGGACCAAAGTGTCCCACAAGTTATGGCTGCTCCTGTTTCCGCTGCTGCACCTAGTCCTACCAGGAGCATGTCCGGTTCTGCACCTCTACCTCAGTGATATGGAGAAGATCCTATTCAGTGCAGAGGGTTTTTGAACCAGGTGGGCATTTACTTTGAGATGTTACCTCAGGTGTTTCCCTCTGACAGAGCTAAGGTGGGATTTCTCATCTCGTTACTCTCTGACACAGCTCTGGCCTGGGCTAATCCCTTGTGGGAGACTAATAAACCTGTGATTTCAACTTAGGGTATTTGATATTCCGGCTCGCTCCTCCTCTGCTTGTTGCCGCCTTCTTTCGTGGGATCTCTGATGCGATCAAAGACGAAGTTGCTGCCAGAGATTTACCAGAGGATCTTGAGGCATTGGTGTCTTTTTTCATCCTAGTTGACATCAGACTCAGAGAGAGGCCCTCTTTCAAGGAGTGCTTGCGGAAGCTTCCTGTTCCGTTGTCTCCTATGTGTTCGTTCCCACCCATGGCTCCCTCTCCTCCCATGCCTCCTGGTCTCAAGTCACCAGGTACTGCTGAGCCGATGTAGTTGGGATTCACGTGTCTCTCCACGGCAGAGAGAGGGCCTTTAGGAGGAGGGAGGGGCTCTTCCTCTATTGTGGGTTACAGGGCCACCTTTTGAAGTCTTGTCCTACACGGCCGGGAAACGCTCACACCTAAGGTCCTGTCGGGGGCAGACCTTGGGTGGTTTATCCTCGTCCCCGGAACTGCTTAAGGAGTAACCTTTGGTCACGGTTGTCCTTTCCTGGGTGGACTCCTCCATAGTCACCCAGGCTCTTGTTGACTCCGGTGCTGCAGGCTACTTCATTGACAGTGCTTTTGTATCAAGGCACTCCATTCCTGTTTTGCCTCAGGCCATTCCATTTGCTATTGAGGCCATTGATGGCAGGCCCCTTCAGCCCGCACTCGTTACTCATTAAACTGCTCTGTTGTCAATGACTGTTGGGGCTCTCCATTTTAAAACCCTCCAGTTCTAGGTGATAAACTCTCCGCATTTTCTGGTTGTTCTGGGTTATCCCTGGCTCCAAAAGCACAATACCAGTCTCGACTGGCGCAGGTCTGAAATTTTGTAGTGGTCCCCACAATTTATTTCCACTTGTCTTCGGAAACCAGTTAAAGTCTTGTGCACTTCTTCGGTATCTCAATTGCCAGAGAAGTACAGAGAGCTCCTAGACATTTTTGACAAGGTGCGTGCCGGTACGTTGCCTCCTCACTGGTCTTACGATTGTGCCATAGACCTGCAACCCGGAGCCATTCCTCCTTGGGCCGGGTTTACCCTCTGTTTGTTGCAGAGAATTGTGCTATGGAGGAGTATGTTGCAGATGCTCTGTCGCGGGGGATCACCCGCAAATCATGCTCTCCTGCAGGGGCTGACTTCTTCTTTGTGAAGAAAAAAGCTGGCGAGTTAAGACCATGCATCGATTATAGGGGTCTTAATCGTCTTACCTTTAAGAATGCTTACCCTATTCCACTCATTACGGAACTCTTTGACTGCCTTAAGGGAGCTATGGTCTTTACTAAACTTGATTTGAGAGGAGTTTACAATCTTGTTAG
Source organism: Bombina bombina (assembly GCF_027579735.1). Classification (NCBI taxonomy): domain Eukaryota; kingdom Metazoa; phylum Chordata; class Amphibia; order Anura; family Bombinatoridae; genus Bombina; species Bombina bombina. The sequence continues at coordinate 968,652,587 of NC_069499.1, read as the reverse complement.
GATCAAGGAGGGCCATGAATGGAAAACAGCATTTAACACCAGGAGCTGGCATTATGAGTATCTTGTAATGCCCTTTGGCCTATGTAATGCTCCTGCTGTTTTCCAGGAATTTATTAATGATGTCTTACGAGATATAATGCAACAGTGCGTTGTGGTGTACTTAGACAACATTCTCATACACTCACCCACACTTGAGGCTCATCGTTCTGATGTTATACGGGTTCTTCAGAGACTACGTGAGAATGGCCTGTTTTGTAAACTCGAGAAATATGAGTTCCATCAGACTCAAGTAACCTTCCTAGGTTATGTTATCTCCGTTGCAGGGTTCTCCATGGATCCTGACAAGTTATCTGCAGTTCTGCAGTGGCCTCGGCCAGTTGGTATTCGGTCTATTCAATGTTTTTTGGGGTTCGCCAATTACTATAGAAAGTTTATTTAACACTTTTCTTCCTTGGTCAAACCTATCACAGACATGACCCATAAAGAGAATGATACATTCCATTGGTCACCTACTGCCATTAAGGCCTTTGATAGTCTTAAGACTGTTCTGGCTCATCCTAACCCTGTCCTGCCTTTCATTCTTGAGGTCGATGTGTCTGAGACTGGAGTAGGTGCCCTCTTGTCTCAACGTCCTATGTCTGATGGTTCCTTGCATCCATGTGGTTTCTTCTCTTAGAAATTGTCTCCAGCAGAGTGCAATTATGAAATTGGTGACAGGGAATTACTGGCCATAATTTTGGCAATCAAGGAATGGAGGCATCTTCTTGACTGTACTAGCATGCCAGTGCTTATTCTTACTGACCATAAGAATTTAACTTATCTATCTGAAGCAAAACATTTGTCGCCCAGACAGGCCAGATGGGCGTTATTTTTGTCTTGGTTTAATTATGTGGTCTCCTACCTGTCTGGTAGTAAGAATGTTAGGGCGGATGCCCTCTCTTGACAATTTTTGCCTCTGTCCAAGGAGGAGTCTGTACCTACTCCTGCTATACCTCCTGACCATATTTTGACTACCATACGTACTAATTTGACTTCTCCCTTGGGGGAGGAGATCCTGGCTGCACAAACCAGTGCACCTCCTGAGAAACCTAGTGGTAAGTGTTTTGTTTCTGAGAATCTTCTAAATAAACTTTTGCACACTTACCACTATCCTAAAGCTGCAGGTCACCCAGGCAAGAACCAAATGATTTTGTCTGTCACTCGACAATTCTGGTGGCCAGGTCTTCGTTCTGATGTTGCTGCGTATGTTGCCTCCTGCTCAGTTTGTGCACAGAATAAGACTCCTCAACGTCTTCCTGTGGGTCTTCTTCAACCTACTGCTAATGGTGAGCATCCTTGGACACATCTTTCCATGGACTTCATTGTCGAGCTCCCTGTTCCCAATGGCAATACTGTTATCCTTATGGTGGTTGACCGTTTTTCTAAAATGTCACATTGCATTCCCTTGATGAAGTTGCCTACTGCTCAGGAGCTTGCTTCAATTTTTGCCTGGTAGGTCTTCCATTTACATGGGTTACCCAAGGAGATGGTGTCGAACCGGGGTAGACAGTTAGTAACCAGATTTTGGCATTCCTTTTGTACTCAAATGGGGATCCAGCTTTCCTTCTCCTCTGCATATCACCCTCAATCCAATGGGGCTGCAGAACGGTCTAATCAATCTCTGGAACAGTTCCTCCGTTGCTATGTCTCAGATCACCACAATAATTGGTCTGAACTGTTACCTTGGGCAGAGTTTGCTTGGAATAGTGCTATTAATGCTTCCTCCAAGTTATCCCCGTTCATGGCAAATTATGGGTTTCAACCATCCTTATTGCCCGATATTCATTCATGTCTCAGGGTATTCCAGCTTTGGAGGAGCATCTCTGGCAACTCTGTTCCACGTGGGTGCAGATTCAGGATTGCCTTCATCATTCTATGCAGCGCCAAAAGTTCCAGGCTGATCGCAGGCACCTGCCTGCGCCTTCCTACCAGGTTGGTGAGAGAGTTTGGCTGTCTTCCTGCAACTTGAACCTTTGTGTGCCTTCCAATAAACTTGCTCCCCATTAAGTTGGTCCTTTTCGAATAATCCGACGGGTCAATCCTGTGGCCTACGCTCTTGACCTTCCTCCTGCAATGCGCATCTCCAATGTTTTTCATGTCTCCCGCTTGAAACCATTGGTTTGTAATTGGTTTACCACTGTGTCATCCCCGTCCTATCTTTGTTGACAACCATGAGGAGTATGATGTCAGCAGCATTATTGACTCTCATATGTCCAGGGGCCGTGTACAGTATTTGGTTCACTGGAGGGGCTACGGTCCAGAGGAGAGTTCTTGGCTTCCCTCCTCTGATTTTCATGCTCCAGCCCTCCTCCGTGCCTTCCATGCCCATTTCCCCAATAAGCCTTTTGTCCTCCCGCAGGGGAGAGGTCGTTGAGGGGAGGGAACTGTCAGGGTTTTTTTCCCTGTTTAGTTTGCCATGTGCTGCTGGCAGCCATTTTACTCACCTCTCTTGCTGACTATGAAGAACTGTGGGTGATGCTGCTCATTTCCTGCACTACCTTTTATGGCCAGACTGGTGTACATCATCCGTGTAATACAGGATTCAGTCTCCGAATTGTGATGTCATCACTTATTATTTAAAGGGAATCTGTTCAGTATGCTTTGCCTTTGCGTTGTCTCAGACCTGTTTGTGAGAGTTCCTGTGTATTACCTGGCTGTCTGACGTCCTTCCTGGTTCCTGATCCCTGGCTTGTTCCTGACTCTGCTGTTTTCCTTGTTCCTGATTCTGGCTCATCTGACTACTCGCTTTGGCTCCTGATTCGGCTCGTCTGACTATTCGCTTTGGCTCCTCACTCAGCTCGTCTGATTACCAGCTCTGGTTTTGACTCCTGGCTTGTTATTTGACTTGTGGACTTTTTATTATTTTTTTGCTATTATTAAAGGTGTGATTATTTTTGCACTTCTCATCTCAGTCTGATTCCTGGCACCCTGACAATTGGTAGTAGGTGGGATAGAAATGTAAATATATACAGTATATATGTATGTAATAAATATCTTGTAAGCTAATAAGATCTGTAGGAAACTCCAGAAAAAAAACTAAAATCATGGCTGCAACATCTTGAAATTGCATTTAGCAATCTGGTTCTTATAATTTTTCTTTTATATTTGCATTTTCAAGACTGTAAAGTTGCAGTAATTTCATTTACTTAAAAAGGATTTCTATCATCTCTTTATGATTTTCCCATTTGCCATTCTATCTTGTTTATTTGCTACAAGAATGAGTTGCACAGGTCTTTAAAGAATACACAAGTCCCAAAAATCGTATTTTACGCGTCCATCTTCTTACCGTAATAGATGTTTGGCAAACACAAAACTCGTTCTATACAGTGAGATTGGGAAAATGTACAGTATTTTAAAATTTCCAGTTTACTGTATGTGAAGGGAACTATTAAAATCCTGTTATAGAAGATGATTTACTGTAAGATGAGGCCACTTTCTTCTTATGTCAAATGAATTTCCTGCAGTGTTCTTTATTTTAGATGAAAGTCTTAACAAATTGGAAAATGAGATTTAATCGATGATTGAAAAATGTATATAACAAATACTTTAAAATATTAAGGGCCGGGGGCGGAGCCAACTCTCAAGGTGAGAAGACGTGTCTGGGTTGAGCTACTGCTATAGATAAAGAATGATAATTTAAGATCAAAATGACAGGGCTAATCTTTTTACAGCCTACAGACAGCAGAGATTAGTGAAGGAGTGAAATCCAGGAGCTAAACTTGTAAATAATGCCCGCTAAGATTACAACCCAGAGGCTGCGCCTGTGGCCTATACAAGGCTCAACAGAAGAGAAAATTTCCCTAATAATATCTGGGGACCACTACAGAGGAACTTACACTACGGGTAGTCACCTGCTTGCTGGTGGGTCAGGTGAACTCCCGATCGGTAGAAAGGTTGAAGTTAAGAAGAAACAGATCGGGGGAAACCGGCTGTACCGGTAGGCACAATACAGAGAAGTCCCAGCTGAGCCTGACACACTAGGCAATTCTCTCAGTGGTAAGATTGCAGGAGCAGGATCCGGTGCAAAGAAGCACCACATTACAGTGCGGATCCGAGGAAAAAGACACGGTCAAAGCAGATACGGAGGGCCACTACAGAGTTGAACAGAGTTGAAGGAGAGCCGGCATCTTGACATTTAAATTAAGTGTGTAGGGCTATAAACTCACATGCACAGGGCTTGCTGCTGGCTCTAGGCTCTCACAAAAGAGCTTCACTACCCACCTAACACAGGAACTTGCTGAACTGTTAGGGGCTCCTATATCAAAATAAACCTATACACACCATGCTAGAGATTGGGGAAGTAGATACAGGGGAGAGTGCTGGCATGTAGAGAACACACTAAATAGAGGAGACTACACCAAAGTACTGATAAAGTTGCTAAAGGGAGGCAGAAAGTCTGTACCGAGTACATACCACTAAAGCATAAACAGTGGCACTCAAAAAACCTTCCAGAGTTAACGCTCATAGTAATAATACACAATAAGACACGTCCCTGAACCATAGCAATGCGCCTTCCAGTGATGCACAAAACGTCAGATTAAACTCACTGGGAGGCTCCTAATATACAAATAAGCCCCATATATATTTGAACTGATCTAAACAAAGCCAGAAAACTGAAGATAGCCTTAGCAAACCCAGGCCTCAGCAGAGAGGAATATCAATACCTCATAGGGGATAGACTCATGTTGACTATAACAAGAGTCTTCCTCAGCAATATCCCTAGCATACAGGGCTGACATGTAGATACACTTGATGGGATAAGCGGAGGACCTGACCAGCCCACTGAAAAAGGCAATGCAAATTCTAAACTTACCTCAACATTAATATGAGATAAAGGCATCCACCCTTAAACTTTAATACTAAATGCAATAAAAAGCACCTCAGGGGGAGCGGACCCTGGCCGTACAGGAGAATGGCTGCATCCTGCTAGAGCTGCTGAGCTGACAGTTGGCCCTAATGCACTCAAAGCCAATATAAAGACTAAACATACACCTTTATTTACCCCATGAACCGAGGGGATCTTGACGCAAGGCAGGATTTGTAATTTCACCTACCCAGTGCTGCATATTGCCATTGCAGCATCTGATCTCCCGGGTGGGCCGTGGGCTGTGTCGCAGTTCAGATCTTGGCACCGGAGCAGCGCTGCCACACTGGAGGAGGGGAAAATAGGAAATCCTAAGACCGGACCTTATTTAAACTTAGAATCCGGAAAATATACCTCATGAACGCATGTTAATTGGCCCCTCCTGCCAGACATCTGAATGAGCCAGTTGTGCCTGTCATACCCACGCACATACCTTGTGCATGGTAAGTGCCTGTAATTACAGAACTGTGCGCAATTACAAGCAAGGAGGACAATATAAACTTTAATCCACATTGACAGAACTAGATCCACCAATTGCAATAAGCGTGAGTCACATCATAGACCATATCTAACAAAAGGGTCTTAGGTGGTGCATACAATAATTGAGTGGATCCATCTTGCATATCCTACCTAACTATAAGACTGCATATCTCCTAAAAAGGGGAACCAAATACAAAAGAGGGGGGGGGAGACAAAAGGGGGTAAAAAAGAAAAGATGCACCCTGGAATAGCATATTCCCTTGGGTGGAAAACATTTTGGCGCCATCACAGCAACATAGTACCACGTAGGACTCCACTTGGCAATCTCTATTTACTCTGCAACGTAACTAATTGTAATACTGCATTATTGGCGGGCAGCCCGTGTGCAAGCTTCTCCTCTTTGCACACTATAGCCTGAAATATACACAAATGGCACAGAAAAAAACCTAGTATCCCTGGTAAGGGAACTAAAACCAGGAATATGAGCCACTATCTAAAGGGCGCAGAAACACATACAACAGAAGAAAACCCTATGCTGCATGATCCTAAACTTGTTGATACAGTGCATGCACCTATGTTCACTGCTGTACCTCCTTGTTATGTCACTAAAGAGGACTTAAAAACCCTTTCCTCAAAGTAAGATATCAAAGAAATTGTATCTGAAATTTAAACCCTGTTTAGCGAATTACGCAAGGATGTCTCTGATGTCACAGAGAGTCACAAATGTAGAACACATTAGGATACTTTGCAAGAAAAGATGAAAGAATCCTCTTCACAAGTACAACACAATGCAAATATGGTACAAAGCCTTTTAGACCGCATAGAAGATCTGAACAACTGCAGCAGGCAGAACAATCTTTTCATACGGGGTATCCCCAAATCTATCAACCCTACTGCCCTGCTGGGATATCTCCAAGATCTCTTTCGACTGCTTAAGGGAACCCCTATGTCACCTGAGGTTACCATCGAGAGAGCACATAGGGCATTATGCCCAAAACCATCATCGAAAGCACCCCCAAGGGATGTTATCCTCAGGCTGCTAAACTACAAGGATGAGGACGCGACACAGTAGAAATAAACATCCTATCCAAAATGCTGGCATCACACTTCAAGTTTTCTCGAATCTTAGTCCTGCAACGCTTCAGAAGCATAGGGACTTAAAATTTCTCACCTCTACTTTGCAGGATCGCAAAATCTCATATCGTTGGGGGTTCCCAACATGCTTAATAGGAACTACTGGAGACAAAACGGCACTGTACAGATCTCTGGATTATCTGGGTTCTTTCTGTTCCATACTGGGCATAACAACTCTGACCCCAGACAACCTACCTTCCTTGGATGCAGCTTAGGAGGATAATACTCATCAAACCTGAATTTCTTTACAGGATCAACAACCACAACTACTGTGGGACATTTTCAAAACGAGGTGTTCCACCACTGACTATATCTTGGGGAATATGGATTCCCAAAGCCACCCATGTCTGTAACCAAGGTTAGCACATGAGCTGTTTAGTATTATTGACATTTGTACCAAATGTTTGTGTGTTAAGTTGCATAAAGAAAATTTTCTGTTCTGTTTACCACCCAGTAAAACCTTGTCCCCTTGATTCTACCATTACTACTGTAATGTTATCTTTTATGTTTTCAGTTTTTACATTTGAACATGATGTAAGTTGTACAGTTTAACCTCATATGAGCCTTTTCTAATAGGCCAGACTTAAGCATCTACCCTCTAGAGTAAATCTAAAAGTTAGAACCACTGTCTTAGGAGAAAAGCTACTGAAAATATCTATTGATTTTCTAGATATATTGTTAGTATATTCACATATTCAGAGTATTTTGAAACCAGTTATAAATATTTTTGTTCTACCTATTTATGAGCAATATCTGTATTATAATTTGACATAGTCACTGAATTTTTTTGTTCCCCCCCTCCTTCCTAAACCCCCCCCAAAAAATGATACCTACACAAAGCAAACCGAAAATTGACCCTCTTAAAATTATCACGATTAATGTTAAAGGGCTGAATAGCCCAGGAAAACATTCTATAGTCTCTTGAGAACTGCATAAACTTCAGGGCAACATAATCTTCCTGCAAGAGTCTCACTTTATGAAAAAAAAAAAAAAGAACCTAAATGGCATAATCATAGATACCCCACAGCATTCTTCTCATCTGGGCCGCATAAACAAAACGGGGTGGGTATACTTAAACATCATAAGATCCCTTTTCAGCTGCAGAGGATTGAAAGGGACAAAGATGGTAGATCCCTCATAGTGGTGGGATTGCTGTATGGCAGGGCTGTCACACTTGCCAACGTTTACGCTCCAAACACGGCTCAGCATACCTTTTTTAAAACTCTATCAGGCAAACTTCTTGAACTATACAGATTGGTTAGCAAAATAAACTAACCACAAAAAGATACTCTATAAGCACTCAAAAGACCCCCAGTATTATGGAGATGAAAGAAAATCACACAATTAAAATATAAATCTTTATTAGAAATTATTAAAATCTGGGTAGGTTAAAACTAAAATGCTGGTCTAAGATTCCAGTACAAAGACTGGATATTATACACTAGAACCTCTTTAATAATGGTGTCAAATGGCAAATGAGAGGTCACTGGCTGGATTAGCACATATATACACAATATAAACAAGGTATTGTGGAGAGTGTGGTGGGATTAGTTAATATGATAACTGCAAGCACAGTGGTTACTCGCTCCTATTACAACATGACTGTCATAATGGTTCACCAGCAAAGTTGATAAAAGTATCTATGTTAAACACATAGATAAAATAGTGTAATGGAGCAGTAGTATAGAGGAAATGGTAATCACTAAATATGATCAATATGTTATATTACTCCTCCTGAGCAGTGTTGATGGTTAACATCATAGTGATTATCAGACACTTAGAGTCTATAATGATATTAAGAAATATTGTTTCTCCATGGTTAGAGAAATTACTGCAGTCATTAATTTACATAATTTATCTTGCTGGAAATTTATGGTAATAAGAGTGATACCAACTCACCCTATACAAAGGATAAAAATATGATAACCAACAATATACTAGTCAGCGCCTTAATAAGCTGATTGTACTTGGAATAGTACCTAGAGTAAATGGTACTAAATAGTTAAAGTTATACTGCCTGTCTCAGACTGTTTCAGTACTTGTGCTGCAAACTATAATTGAGATATAAAATGTATTAAGCAGTATTTTACATGTTTGTATATATTTGTACCATATTGGGTGAACGTTAGTATTATTACCAAGATGAATTACTACTTGTACTTTAGCTATAGAATAGTTTTAATAATAAGGCCAACAACTAGATAGAATTGAGATGTTAAATATCCTTAGCTGAAAATGGCATATAGGGCGAGATACGTGTTTGAAGTGCTTGGTGTTAACTTGATGCAGACTTGATATTGTCTGACTGAACCCACTGTTGATCTTAATGGGTATAGAATTGAATAAGGCACCCCCAATATAGCAGAGTAACTTGGTCCATCTACCTGGGCTGATATAAAGCCCTAATAAAGTAACTGTTTATTGTTGCTATATGAGGTGCTTAGACAACAAATTGCACAGCCAGTAACCAATACAGTTTTAAATTAAATATTGTATGAACACCCTCGTTGCGTCCATGTGATGTGGACCTCTGCCAAATTTAGCGCTTCTTGATACAATGTAACAAGCACCACAGGCTTCTAATGCGGTACTGGCTGCTAAATAACAACCTTAAGTAACTCAGAGTCTTCTATGTATTTGAACTTGCCGCCAGTTAATTGACTGATAATGTGCTGTTAGACGCTACTAGTTAAGGCACTCGTTGTCCTTCAGTATCTGTAACACTAAGCATATAATCCTCTGCTACATAGCTTAATTCTCTCATCAATTCTAATGGTCAGTATTATCAGTGACTGTGTTAGCAGAGAACTGATGCGTAAGGATTTACAATACGTGCTAGTAGTTCTAAAGTTATTAAGCACTAAGTATCATTGCCATTGGGACACGCTCCACTATACAGTATAAACCGTTCTAAATATAAGCTACTGATTAAATGCTTCAATGCGGTTTGGTATAGTTTAACATAGCTATTTGTATCACCAATTACGGTTAGGTAGTTCTAGTTTTTTTAATAATGCCAGCAAGTGCACGCTAAAAACTACAATGAGCTCCCATAAGCTCCCCCTTCCTCCCTTGACATGTTTCGCCGGGTTTCCGGCTTTATCAAAAGGCAGGACGCCGCGGGAAACGCGGCTATTTATGATTCTTGCTCCTCCTCTTTGGATTGTAATGACCAATCGAATGCCTCCCATCTCGTATCCATTGAAAGGAGGGATTTCAGATAGACAACTTTTCTCAGTTCGCTGTACTGTTCAAATGGATTCATTGTATTATTATATGTTACCAACTTTATCATTAGTATCAATTGTATCTCTCAGCGCTCATAATATCCCAATAGTGCTTAATGATAGATGGGGTACCTAGCTGCCCCAAAAAATGGTTAAGCAATGTTGATTGTATATCAGAAAGCGCCTAATTAAAGGCTATGGGAATTAGGTTTGGGAAATACTGTATATATCTGTTATTCCTTATATGGTTAATTCTCATATGTGTAGGAATGTATGCCTGAATGCTGTATAGAAATATATACAATTTATTTCTTCATACAATTAATAAACATATAATAAAAACATACATTTAAAACATGGATCCATGTGACAGTATACAGATATAATAGATTGCGATCTTTGTTCATAAAAAACAATAAATTGACATAATAATTCCTAAATTAGTGTCTTAAAAATCTCCAAATCAGTTCCTAAATTGGTTTCTTAAAAACTCTAAAAATCTCTAAAAAATCTTTATAAAGACCTTACAAAATTAATTAAAACATATAATCCGTTGTAGTCCCTAACCGGTTAGGGTGATTTGATATTCTCAAAAAGACAGTATTAGTCTCTTATTTGGTGTAACTTCATTAAAAAGTGTGAAACAAAAAATGTGAAGCAAAAAAGAGTGTGAAACACAAAATTTCTTGGCGTGTTGTAATAGTGATAAAAAATATATATATATATTGAAAAAATATTTTAAAATAGATTCCAAAAAAACTTTTAAAACGTGAAGTCCAATATTCAAAAATCAAAAAGTAAAGCTAATATAAAAGACATAAAGTTCTTCCGTGTTTTAAATCCAAAATGGTGGTTGAGGTGGTTGTGAAATGTCAAATGTGTTAAAAAATGGAGAAAAAATAATGAATTAAATCCGAATCCTTATCAGATAATAAGTCTGTGCTTTCTATGGGTGTAGAAAATTAAAATTGGTGTGAATCTTCCTTCTTCTTAACAAATGGTTTGTTGTTGATATATTGATTATAGGGTATTCGGTCTGTGATGAAAGACTCTATCCTTATAAAACCTGTAAACAACAAAATAACATAGTGCAATAATGCTACAAATGTGATAGAAATAATGAAAAACTGCTCACCAATGACTGTCAACGCGTTTCGGCCTCTCAGTAAGGCCTTTCTCAAGACTATAGTTTCTGGTGAGTTATGGTGGCTATTTATGGTGCTTTGTGCCAATCAAAGAGTAGTGATTTTGGCGCCAAAAAACGCTATTCAAGCGTAACCCGGAAGTGGTATTCATACTTCTTTTCCTGTTTTGTTCCGGGGCTCTTTTTCTTATATATTTGCCTATTTTCCCCTTTAATTTTGATATTATATCATTTTATTATTGTTGTCGATGCACTTAATATTGTTGTCTTTATAAGACTCTACCTTTATTCTTACCCTTAGCTAACCGGATGTTTACGCTTGTACGGAAAACCGGAAGTGACGTCATTACATATTGCGTCACTTCCGGTATGTTCGTTGTTTACAAACATACTCGTTTCCATGCCGATACTTCCGGTGTTTGTGAAATATTGCGGATTTCACTCAGCAATTAAGATTACAATTTCTGGTATTAGTGCGGTTTGAGATAAATTGTTATCATAAAAATATATGATAAAGGGATAAATCTAATAATAAAAGTCGATAAAAAACAAGAAAATATATAATATAATAAATTAGATTCTATTAGGTTCTGGCATGAATAACATTTTGGTCCTTACAAATATCTAGCAATATAATGATCGCTAAAAAACTAGATCTGAACGATAAAATTACTAATTGGGGTGTCTTGGACTAATGCTATAAAAATGTATAATATAATAAAAGGAATAAATTTTGCTAGGTAAAATAAGTAAAATTAATAAAATTAATAAAATGCATATTAATTTTATAAGTACTGGCTTGAATAACAATATAATCCCTACAAATAGCTGACAATATGATGATCGCTAAAGGAGACTTAATCTTAATATTGGTAGTCTAACTTTAAAGTGTTTCTATGTTGGGACAATATGGATATATTCTGTCTATGATGACGGCCCCTAGGTGTACTGATCCACTAATGGTAATGTTTAAAACTACATAGAGAGGAATATCTTTAATTGTCTATTATTCTATTATTTTGGGATATCTCTCATGTAATTTGAGAATTCCCCGATAATATTATGGATCTCGGACACCTACCCTTGTGTCTTGGTTGAGTTAAGTCACCACCCAAAGATGGTGGGGGAAACTACTTCATTTGGTTATCTACTAGTACTGTATGTATAATAAAGTTTCCGGTGACATGTAGCTTTAGAAGCTAGTATGAGAATACATGCTAAGTGGCTATGTGTCATCCTACACAGGATTATATAGGCTGTTATTTCAGGTTTAGTAGATGTGAGAGGTCTTCTCTGTTGTTTAAGCCCCTAGGGTATAAACTATCGATGTCGAAAATCCATCTTGATTCGGCCGTGAGTAAACTTTTTTCGTAGTCCCCTCCTCTCCAATTTGGTTTTACTATTTGTATCCCTGTGTAATGGAAATCTTTTTTGTTTCCCTGATTTGTAAAATGTTTGTAAAGTGCAGTCTCTGTGCTTTTGTGTTTGACCTTCAATAGATGTTCCCTGATTCTATCTTTCAGGATTCTGGATGTTTGTCCTATATATTGAAGTCCACAACTGCACCATATCAAATAAATGACTCCTTTGCTGGTACACCTTATCAGGTCATTGATCTTATATTTGACCTTTGTATTAGTTGAGATAACTTCTTTTGTTTTGATACCTCTTTTGCAGGCTTTGCAAGTCAAGCAGGGATAGAAACCTTTGATTTCTTTACCAAACATATCTTTGGTCTTATTTATTATATTTCTAGGTACGCTGGGTGATAGTTTACTCTTTAGATTCTCTGTTTTCTTACATGAGAGATATCCCAAAATAATAGAATAATAGACAATTAAAGATATTCCTCTCTATGTAGTTTTAAACATTACCATTAGTGGATCAGTACACCTAGGGGCCGTCATCATAGACAGAATATATCCATATTGTCCCAACATAGAAACACTTTAAAGTTAGACTACCAATATTAAGATTAAGTCTCCTTTAGCGATCATCATATTGTCAGCTATTTGTAGGGATTATATTGTTATTCAAGCCAGTACTTATAAAATTAATATGTATTTTATTAATTTTATTAATTTTACTTATTTTACCTAGCAAAATTTATTCCTTTTATTATATTATACATTTTTATAGCATTAGTCCAAGACACCCCAATTAGTAATTTTATCGTTCAGATCTAGTTTTTTAGCGATCATTATATTGCTAGATATTTGTAAGGACCAAAATGTTATTCATGCCAGAACCTAATAGAATCTAATTTATTATATTATATATTTTCTCATTTTTTATCGACTTTTATTATTAGATTTATCCCTTTATCATATATTTTTATGATAACAATTTATCTCAAACCGCACTAATACCAGAAATTGTAATCTTAATTGCTGAGTGAAATCCGCAATATTTCACAAACACCGGAAGTATCGGCATGGAAACGAGTATGTTTGTAAACAACGAACATACCGGAAGTGACGCAATATGTAATGACGTCACTTCCGGTTTTCCGTACAAGCGTAAACATCCGGTTAGCTAAGGGTAAGAATAAAGGTAGAGTCTTATAAAGACAACAATATTAAGTGCATCGACAACAATAATAAAATGATATAATATCAAAATTAAAGGGGAAAATAGGCAAATATATAAGAAAAAGAGCCCCGGAACAAAACAGGAAAAGAAGTATGAATACCACTACCGGGTTACGCTTGAATAGCGTTTTTTGGCGTCAAAATCACTACTCTTTGATTGGCACAAAGCACCATAAATAGCCACCATAACTCACCAGAAACTATAGTCTTGAGAAAGGCCTTACTGAGAGGCCGAAACGCGTTGACAGTCATTGGTGAGCAGTTTTTCATTATTTCTATCACATTTGTAGCATTATTGCACTATGTTATTTTGTTGTTTACAGGTTTTATAAGGATAGAGTCTTTCATCACAGACCGAATACCCTATAATCAATATATCAACAACAAACCATTTGTTAAGAAGAAGGAAGATTCACACCAATTTTAATTTTCTACACCCATAGAAAGCACAGACTTATTATCTGATAAGGATTCGGATTTAATTCATTATTTTTTCTCCATTTTTTAACACATTTGACATTTCACAACCACCTCAACCACCATTTTGGATTTAAAACACGGAAGAACTTTATGTCTTTTATATTAGCTTTACTTTTTGATTTTTGAATATTGGACTTCACGTTTTAAAAGTTTTTTTGGAATCTATTTTAAAATATTTTTTCAATATATATATATTTTTTATCACTATTACAACACGCCAAGAAATTTTGTGTTTCACACTCTTTTTTGCTTCACATTTTTTGTTTCACACTTTTTAATGAAGTTACACCAAATAAGAGACTAATACTGTCTTTTTGAGAATATCAAATCACCCTAACCGGTTAGGGACTACAACGGATTATATGTTTTAATTAATTTTGTAAGGTCTTTATAAAGATTTTTTAGAGATTTTTAGAGTTTTTAAGAAACCAATTTAGGAACTGATTTGGAGATTTTTAAGACACTAATTTAGGAATTATTATGTCAATTTATTGTTTTTTATGAACAAAGATCGCAATCTATTATATCTGTATACTGTCACATGGATCCATGTTTTAAATGTATGTTTTTATTATATGTTTATTAATTGTATGAAGAAATAAATTGTATATATTTCTATACAGCATTCAGGCATACATTCCTAAACATATGATAATTAACCATATAAGGAATAACAGATATATACAGTATTTCCCAAACCTAATTCCCATAGCCTTTAATTAGGCGCTTTCTGATATACAATCAACTTTATCATTAGAATACAAAATAAAATAAAGATACATTTTGTGATGTCATTTTATTCGCTTCCATATTAATAATGGAAATTGATCTAACATATCATAGTTATTTCTCTATTTGTATATACTACCGCTAAGTGTGTTTATATAGTATATTTCTGGGGGATATCCAATTGGTCCTACACGGATATATAGTACTAGTATTATGTATTTAGTTATCTCCAAAAGAGTATAATAAAGCTAATGGTAATGCTGATGGAACTATATATGTTTTGACAAATGGCATTTATTCTTAGGTGCTATTCATAATGTCATACTATAATGTCATTATAATGTGTATACTAAATGCCAAAATTTATCTAGTGATTATGTGTATCTTAATAGTTGTTAGTAAATTAATATGTGATGTTCTGAATGACTTTATCTAGTCATAATAAAGTGCTAATCGTGCATCATGTGATTATGCATTAACAGTGTTTTTGATTTTCATCATCTTTGGTTCAAAGTTATGATAATTCATTATACTTGATTAATTTAAAATTAAATTTTATTCAGTATTAATTTTTCTGAAGTGATATTTGTGTAGAATAATCCAAAATTAAAAATAAATATTTTTTTTTTTAGAAAACTATAAGTGAATTAATTGACTAAAAAATTCCACATATTAGAAATTTGAATGCACCACTGATATATTATATTACTTATAGATCTCATATATATCTACGTACTTCCATATCTATGAGAACTTCCATATCTCCAGTTTGTTTAAAAAAACCGGGCAATATCTATTGATTATTATTATAGATAAGTGAAGAAGTTGTTGTTTTCATTTAATCCATGTGGTTGTAGAGAATTGAGAAGATAAATCCAACGGCTCTCTGCTCGTAGAAGTTGTTGCTCAATGTCGCCCCCTCTGATTCCAAGTTTTACTGTCTGTATCCCAAAACAGCGGAAATCAGTGGTTTTTGATCTGTGTTTGTTGTAAAAATGAGATGCAACTGTTGTAATAATTTTCTTATTTTTCAAATCTTTTTCTGCATTTCTGATGTTGCTAAGGTGTTCCAACATCCGGGTCCTGAATTTTCGAGTGGACATGCCCACATAGACTTTATTACAACTACAGGTGATTCCGTAGATTATGGATTCTGTGTTGCAATTAATGTGAGAATTGATGGTGTGAGTTTGATTGAATCTATCTTTAATAGATTTTAATGGTAGGAGATGTTGACATACTGAACAATTTCTGCAGTTGAAATTTCCTAGTGCAATGGGGTTTGTCTTTCGTTTCCTTTTTTCAAAGTGACTGGGGCTCAGGAGGTCCTTGAGATTATCCGAACTTCTGTATCCCACTTGAATTCTATCCCCCACGATATCATTCAGTGTCAGATCCGATTTTAGTATCCCCAAATGTTTATTCAAGATATTCACTACTTCCTTTACTTGTGGTGAATATGTTACAATGATTCTGGTCGTATCATCTTTAGCCTTTTTCTTTTTATACAGTAGTTGTTTTCTATCGGTATTTTCAGCTCTCTGTCTAGCTTTTTTTATTGACCGATTGCTGTATCCTCTCGCTTGTAATCGGGTCTGTAGTTCGATAGCTCTCTTTTTGTATAATTTTGGATCTGAGCAATTCCTTTTCATTCAGAGAAATTCTCCAATTGGAAGAGATCTTATAGTATGAGGGCAATGCGCACTATCCGAATGAAGGAGACTGTTTGTAGCTGTTTCTTTTTGGTAAACATCTGTGATAATTTCTCCATCTTGATTTTTGATAATTTTTAGATCTAAGAAAGTAATACTTTCTTTACTTGATTCCCACGTGAGTTTGATGTTGTGGGTGTTTGTATTTAAGATATTAAGGAATTCATCCAATTTACTTGAGGGGCCCTCCCAGATGAAGAACACATCATCAATGTATCTTATCCACAGCGGTATGTGTTCAGCAAATGTGGCATTCACATCTGAGAAGATGACATGTTGCTCCCACCAGCCTAGAAATAAATTGGCATAGGTGGGAGCACATGCCGTCCCCATTGCTGTTCCCCTGACTTGCAGATAAAACTGCTGATCAAATACAAAGTAATTGTGATACAACACAAAGTTTAGAAGTCTGATTATGAAATCATCATGATCTCTATCTTCATCAGATGATGTAGATAAAAAACTCTGAACTGCCTGGATTCCCAGTTTGTGATCAATACTTGTGTACAGGGACTCTACGTCCGCTGTTATTAGAATGGTTTCAGGATTAAGTTTAAGATTATCCAACTGCTGGAGTACCTCCATGGTGTCTTTTACATAGGACGGCAAACTTCTTGAACTAACCAAGGGAGTGCTGATCCTGGGAGGGGACTTCAATGTGCCATTACACCTGAGAATAGATACCTCTAATGGTATTTCTAGTGTTTCACATCACATTTTAAAACAAATTACTGCCTCATTAAAAAGACACCTACTCCATGACATTTAGCGTACTATGCACCCAACAAACTCTGACTTCACATACTATTCCAGCCCGCATAAAAAATACTCTTGTATTGATTATTTTTTCACCAACTCCCAGGGCATTGCATACATTACACAAAGTGACATTTCCCCTATTACATGGTCTGATCATGCACCGGTCACATTTGAGATGATGTGGCCTGATACGCCTAGCACCCCCTTCATATGGCATTTAGATGATACGCTCCTAGACCACCCAATAGTTAAAGAGGACATAGCCCTGATGTTAACAGAATATTTTGATCTGAACATGACCACAGACTGATCCTTACCTATCATATGGGAAGCGCACAAAAGCGTTATTAGGGGTCATTTTATCAAGCATAAAGCCAGAATCCTGAAACAAAATAGGGAAAAATACAATCTTATTTTATATAACATTACGACCCTAGAGGAACAACATAAAAAACGCCCTCTAGATACTACCCTAGAATCTTCTCTTGTCCAAGCCAGGGTAGATTTTAAACAGTTATTACAGGAGGAAAACCAACATAAAGCCTTACTCTTAAAACAAAAATGCTATGAGGGCGGTGACAAAGCCGGTAAGCTATTAGGCAGAGCGATACGCCGCTCGCAACTAAAATCACATGTATTCATCATTGAGGAGGGGTATGAAAAACTTACAAAGATAGTCCTAAAATAGCAGACGCTTTCTGGTTATAGTATTGCAAATTATACAATCTTAAATCCATCTTACACCCACCACCTCCTGAGAAGGCCTCGGTACATGGTTTGACACAGGAGTATTTAGCAAATACACAGCTACTGACACTGGAGCAAGACTCAATAGATTTCCTTGAGTCCCCCCTCACTCAGGAGGAAATACAAATGGCCCTGAAAGACCTGAATGACCTGCCCAGTGGGAAAAGCCCCGGCCCGGATGGGCTTGGGGTGAAATATTACAAAACAAATCTGTCCATTCTGTTGCCTCATTCACAAAATTTGTTCAATGAGTTACCTGACTCAGGAGCTTTGCCACCATCTATGCTAGCTGTCTACATTACAGTGATACCGAAGCCAGGTAAACCGGCAAACAAAACACAAAGCTATAGACCAATATCTCTACTCAATACTGACGTGAAGATCTTAGCAAAGGTCCTAGCTAACAGGGTCAATAGATTTCTCCCCATGTTGATTTCCTCGGACCAAGTTGGGTTTATCCTGGGGAGGGAGGCGAGGGATAACACCCTTAAAATCCTACAGCTAATCACATATTCCAAAACAAACCAAGTGCCACTCGCTCTGTTATCAACAGACACCGAAAAGGCATTTGACAGAGTGAATTGGCAGTTCCTTAAGAACACCTTGGAAAAAATGAAATTTGGGGATAGGTTCATAAAAACAGTCTTTGCCCTATACTCAACACCCAATGCACAAATTAAAGTAAATAATATTCTCTTAGACTATTTTAATATCACCAATGGGAATAGACAGGGGTGCCCGTTGTCACCCCTGCTTTTCGCTATCTCAATAGAGGCATTAGCAAGCAACATTCGTGTCAACCAATCAATAACAGGGTTACAAATAGGGCCTAAGGAATACAAAATAACTATGTATGCGGATGACCTGTTATTTACACTCACAGATGTTGAGAAATCAATTCCAGCCCTCTTAGACTAATTTAACACATATGGTGAGGTTTCCCACTTTCTTCTCAATAACCAAAAATCAGAGCTTCTGGGCATTGCTCTGTCATCCTCCACAAAGGCTTGGCTTAAAGACCATAGCCCTTTTGTGCTAAACACTACATTTCTAAAATACTTAGGCATCAACATTGCTGCTTCCGTAACAGACATATTTGAAGCTAATTACACATCTCTTAAGAATGAAATTGCCAGTAACCTCTCAGCCTGGAGTCACAAAACAATCTCCTGGCTGGAAAGGATCAATGTTATTAAAATGAATGTCTTCCCGAGGATACTTTACCTGTTTCAAACTATCCCGCTCCCCCTTCCCTACTCGTTCCTCCCCTCATTGCAAAAAAGAATTGAACAAAAAAGAAAAAAGAGAGAGGAGCGCCGACTCAAATGTAGGGTAAAACAGTTTATTATTACAAAAACAGTGACTCAAACACACTCACAAGATATATTAGGATATAGTTCCTATCAAGGCCGACTGCCGTGTATGTCCCCTGATATCCGTTCGGGATCTTTCCAAAGTTTGTAAGATGTGGTGTCCGGGTATCTGTCTCTCACGCTGTGCGTTCCGTACTCTCAATGCCGCTCTGCAGTCGCGGGGAGTGACGTCATCAAAAAGTTCAGCGTGGAGACTCTGTTGTTGGGAGTAGAATCATACGCTACGGATCCCTTGTGGGACAAAAAGGTAGCGAACTAGGGTATTACTTCAACGCGTTTCGTCCCGATCAACGGGACTTTATC
Source organism: Bombina bombina (assembly GCF_027579735.1). Classification (NCBI taxonomy): domain Eukaryota; kingdom Metazoa; phylum Chordata; class Amphibia; order Anura; family Bombinatoridae; genus Bombina; species Bombina bombina. Next base: position 968,633,005 of record NC_069499.1, on the reverse strand, counting down.
AAGAACTTCTTGATAAACTTCTTGATAAAGTCCCATCGATCGGGACGAAACGCGTTGAAGTAATACCCTAGTTCGCTACCTTTTTGTCCCACAAGGGATCCGTAGCGTATGATTCTACTCCCAACAACAGAGTCTCCACGCTGAACTTTTTGATGACGTCACTCCCCGCAACTGCAGAGTGGCATTGAGAGTACGGAACGCACAGCGTGAGAGACGGATACCCGGACACCACATCCTACAAACTTTGGAAAGATCCCGAACGGATATCAGGGGACATACACGGCAGTCAGCCTTGATAGGAACTGTATCCTAATATATCTTGTGAGTGTGTTTGAGTCACTGTTTTTGTAATAATAAACTGTTTTACCCTACATTTGAGTTGGCGCTCCTCTCTCTTTTTTCTTTTTTGTACAGCTACGTGGGAACTTGGAAGTTTACCTAGAGGAGCTGAAGGACTGTATTATATACGTTGAACTTTGAGAGTATCTAATTACCCTGCATTTACTCAACCATATTTATGGACTGTGATTTTGTAAGTACCTGTGTTTGGTTTAATACATACCAGCCACCTGTACATTATTTGTGATTTATAAACTATCTTACAAAGGACTATTTACCTATATATTGTATGATTTGCAGTTGTTGTATTATACACATTGGGGTATTCTCTTAGCGCTTTACTGTATATCTTTGCATATACACCTGTCTCCAAAAAAGAATTGAAAAATACATCTGGAAGGGTATAAGACCTGGGGTAAACAGAAAAAACATGTACCTCCCTAGAGAGTAGGGGGGCTGGGACTTCCTAATTTCTCCCTATATAGGAGGGCTATTTTGCTCCAAAGGGTGGTTGAGTGGTGCCAGGGGAGTGTCCAGAAAGATTGGATAGCCCTGGATTCTTTCGTTCTCCATACAGACGACCTTGCCTCCCTCTTGTGGTTGAATTAAAAAAAAAAGACCCCCTGATAGCGCTTTTTCCTCTATTAGAGGAATTGCTTAATGAATAGGATAAAACAGCTCGCACTGACTCACATATTTTGAACACTTACTCCCCCCTGACTCTAATATATGGGAACCCTGAACTTTCATTACAAGTTAGGATGTCCTCTGCACAGACATCACTACACAATAACCAAGTAGGCTGCTTCATCACATGTGGGAGAGTGTCACAGCTGCTGATAATCAGAAATGTTCTGGAATCCGCTGACAAAAAGGATGTGTTGTCACCAAAGAACAGCAGGCTTCTGTTTGACTGCAAAGCTCCAGTCTGAAAGGGGGAGGTGTCCAGGTGCACACTAAATCTGAAGGCAGACTTCCAGGTTATGCTGCAGGAAGCAGCTGAACAAGGCAGTAAGTGCCTCAAATGAAACCAGGGGAGGTTCCTTAATAACAAGCAATGAGCAAAGGAGCTAGGATGCTTATAAAGGAACACAACAGGCACAATTAAAGGGACAGGCTGTAAAGAGATACTGATATTATGACAGAGAGTGAGGACAAGGGAGGAAATTTTAGAGTCGTATCCTGATTTCCCACTTCCATAGTTTGTTTATTTACAAATTGGACACTCTGGGGCCTATCTATCAAGCTCTTCAGACTCGCCAGAAACAGCAGTTATGAAGCAGCGGTCACAAAGACCGCTGCTCCAAAACCTGTTCGCCTGCTCTGAGCAGGCAGACAGACATCGCCGGAAATCAACCCGATCGAGTATGATCGGGTTGATTGACACCCCCCTGCTGGCGGCCCATTGGCTGCGAGTCTGCAGGGGGTGGTGTTGCACCCGCAGCTCTTGTGAGCTGCTGGTGCAATGCTGAATACGGAGAGCGTATTGCTCTCCGTATTCAGCAAGGTCTGGCGGACCTGATACACACTTCGGATCAGGTCCGCCAGACCTTGTTAAATAGAGGCCTACATCTCATCCCATAAACACAAATAGCTGTGTTTTTAGGGATCTTACTCTGTTTGAGAAACTATGCATACACCGTACTGCTCTTCGACATTTAACTTCTGTAATATATAAACTCCTCCTCTTACCCAAAGATAACACTCTCCCAACCTACACGAGACTGTGGCATACAGAGCTAGACCATGAATTGACTAAGGAGGAGTGGCAACGGATATTCTGAGCCGCCAAGAGCGTCTCGGTCTCCACACACACACAAGAATCCCATTATAAGCTACTGAGTAGATGGTACCTTACGACATCTTGACTTAAAACAATATACCCGAACACATCAGATAGATGTTGGAGGGGATGCGGAGAACTAGGCTCCATCCTTCATATTTGGTGGGACTGTCCCTTGTTGGAGAATTTCTGGACCACAGTATGGGTGGATATTCAAAAGATTTTGGAAGCAGACATCCCAAAGACACCTGAGACTTTACTCTTCCATTTCCCATTCAAATTTCAAAACCCTACTAAAAAAATACTTCTCATGATGATGCTGACTGGGGCAAAAGCTCTAATACCAATTCGTTGAAAAACTACACAAATTCCTAAAATTGGCGATTGGAAACAAAACGTCTGGGGTCTTCTGCAGCTTGAAAAATACAATTACATCCGTATATCTAAGGCAGATACATACGAAATGCTGTTTCTTTTATGGAATAACAGTAGTTTTGAGATTTGAGAGCTACGTTTAGGTGTGGTGGGGGGGCTGCTGTGTGATGAGGCCTGTTGCACATTATACCCCTCTTGTGTTATCATCTGACCTGTTGGGCTTCCCTCTCCCTAAGATCCATTTCCCCCTCCCTTTTTTTTCTCTTGTTAATATTTCATTTACTTTTAGATTATGTCCTAAATAAGGACAATCTTTGCAACTTCTGAGTGTGTTTTTGACAAACGGCACACAACATTTTTTGTCCCATATACCACAAAGCTATTGTTCAAGAGTGTTCAAAGAATTTATTATTACATATACTTAAACATCTTTTTTGAAGTTACTGTTACTTCCTTATTTACTGTTATGGCATATATCGCATAAGGAATATCGCTAGGAAAAGTAAGAAAACTGGAAAATGTAGAGCTTGGTTTATTTTGAAGCATATTATTGTCATGCATCTATGCTGGACTTCAACTGTTTTGGTGTTCCGGACAGCTGTATCTGCCTGGAAGCAAAGCCTCAGAGCCCACCTGTTTCTTATCTTACCTATATACTGTATTGTTTTTGCTTTTCTCTTTTCAGTGTTTGTATGGTGAGCTCTGTAAACCCTTAACTGCATTTGAGATTTATGCGTATAGTTTTTTCAAATAAAGCTCTTTGGAAAAAAAAAAGCACCTCAGGTACCAAATGCAGATACTGTATATACAACTACGTCAGTAGGAGCTCTAACACTAGTTAACCTTTGAAACAGGGCACAGAAGCAGACGGGCTCCCCTAAGAATCAAGGAGGGGTGCAGTGGAGATATAACAATCAGGAAATGGCCACTAGGAGGTTGGTAAAAGGAGATAAATCAGCAAAAGCCACTGCAATGTCTTCGTTTTTTAGATCTTCTCAATAGGGCAAGACAAATAAAGATATGGAGATAGAAGAAGAATTAGATCAGGAATCTCTACAAAAGATAGAGGATAAAACTCCACTAACAAAAGCTGATCTATGGGCTTTGGTCTCTAAAAAGGACATTGCTGACAATTTTAAAAAAACTATGGGAGAAGATAGATTCAATCCACTCCTCAGTAACCAATAGTCTGTCTGAAATTAAATCGGACCTGACAGATATGGGGAACAGGAAAGATATCCGAGAAGATCAAAAAGATGCAATGGTGGAAAATGTAGACAAAGTCTCAAAGGTGGTTTCTTCACAACAACAACTTCTGCTGGACTTCCAAGATAAGCTGGAAGACCAGGAGAACAGGAGCAGGAGGAATAACATTAGATTAAAAGGAGTCCTAGAGGAAGTGACCAACAAAGAGAAACCGGCATACATATCTCAACTCTTTAGTCAAATTACAGGAACGCCTTCAGACTATATTTTCTACATCAAAAGAACTCATAGAGCCCTAAAGGTAAAGCCGAAAAATGGTTTTCCCCCTCAAGATGTGGTGATCAAACTAACTTTCTTCCCGGATAAAGAGAAGATTCTTCAAGCCTCAAGGAAAAACCCGGCCTTTAAATTCCAGGGGAACGTGATCCAATCAAGACTTAAGTCTACGAACCTTGTAGCGAAGAAGCGCACTAAGACCCCTTACTACAATACTGAGGAAACAACAGATCCAATATAAATAGGGATTCCTTTTAGCTGTATTGATAAAAAAAAAGCAAAGAATACAACAAAAGCACAATCCCTTGGAGTTTAAATGCAGGCAGGAAGAGATATAAATGTTAAAAGTCAATTTATTATACTTGCGTTAAAAACATTAACAGCACAGATCACAGAGTCCACAGCTGACGCGTTTCCTGCCTTACTGGCAGTTCATCAGAGCTAAAGACTAAGCCTCCAGCAGCTGCTTTAATCAGAGGTGAGTTACCTGTATAACCAATCATTGGCTAACACAGGTAGAACTACAAGTTAACTATTAGTTAACCTGAATCACAGCACAAATGTTAACTGCCACAATGTAACTCTATTAAAACATTACTACATAAAGACACATTTTAAAATAATGAATGAAATTAAACAAATCTAGAACTGGCATTAATATGATGTATCAACACTCATAATGGATAGTTTGGTCAAAGAGTATAAAAATAGGCACAGCATGTATTACAGTGAACATAGTACAATAAAGGACACAACAGTATACATAAGATAAATGCAAATAATATTACACTTTATGACACTGTAAAAACAATACCATGCTAAAGCCTCTCATTAAAGAAGGAAACATGGAAGAGTGCAAATTTAGTGCAATTTCAAAATGGAAAGTACGAAAAAGTTTAGAGCAATACCAAGTGTGAGCTAGCTGAACTATGTATGGTATAGCGTATGAAGCGCAATGTGAAGTGCAACTATTTAAAGAATGGAGCAAAATAATATCTAAGGGTAACTAGAGCACCTATAAAACCTATAATTGAATTCATTTTACAAGCAATAGATTTCCTCTTAAATCGTAATTTTTTCATTTTCAATGGAGATTTTTTCATACAGCTCAGAGGTACGGCGATGGGGGCGAAATTTGCCCCCTCTTATGCAAACTTTTTTCTTGCTAATTTTGAGCTTATGAGAATCTTCAGTGACACTAATATTTTTAGAAATAACATCAAATTTTACACAAGGTATATTGATGATATTCTATTAATCTGGGGAGGTACTGTTGAAGAGCTAGGTGAGTTTGTGAAATGCTTGAATCGTAATGAGGACAATTTGAAATTCACATACAATACTTCAGACACCAGTATACCATACCTTGATGTATTAATTAAACACTCTGGACAACGTGTAGTCACTGAGGTCTATAGAAAAGAAATCACTGGGAACACAATACTTAGAGCAGATTCGTTGCATCCTAAGCACCTCAAAAGAGGGATCCCCAAAGGTCGGCTCAGACGAAACTGCACCAGTCTGCAAGATTACTGGATACATGCCAATGATTTAACCTCTAGACTAGTGAATAGGGGCTATAAGTTAGAGGAACTAAAAGAAATATCCCTATTAGTATCTAGCTTTGAAAGAGATAGTCTATTGAGGGATAAAAACCGGAGAGATCAAACATATCAGAATTGCCAACAAAGAGGTGTTAATTTTATTACTAAATACAGTAGGCAATATGATGAAATCTGTAATATTATTAAAATGAGAATGCCCCTCTTAGAAAGAGATGTTGACTTAATTTCGATATCTAACAACTGTAACTTTATTTCACGTAAGTCTGATACCATAGGAGATAGAGTTAGAAAAAATTTCAGCTCCAATGTGTCTTCTAATTGTTTGAAAAAATCAAATTGGCTAAGTAAGGACCCAGGTTTTTACAAATGTGGGGGCAGACCCTGTAAATGTTGTAACTACGCTTTAATAGGAGATAGTTTCACCTCAACCAATACTGGTAAAACTTACAGAATTAAGGAATGTTTAAATTGCAATTCTATCTTTGTTATTTATCTTATAACTTGTACTTTCTGTAATTTTCAATATACAGGCCTTACTTCCAGGAATCTCAAAGATAGAATCAGGGAGCACCTCTTATCAATAGAGGCAGATATTCCCAAAACCCCTGTTGCGAAACATTTCTTTACACATCCGAATAGATTGGATAATTTCAAATTTCAGGGTATAGAACAAGTATCCCTGGGAGTGAGAGGGGGTGATAGATATCAAGCCCTAAGTAGGAAAGAAATCTTTTGGATACACACATTGAAAACAGGCTTTCCAATAGGAATAAACAAAATAAGTGATGTAAAGCTGTTTATTGACAGATAAAAGGTTTTATAGGTGCTCTAGTTACCCTTAGATATTATTTTGCTCCATTCTTTAAATAGTTGCACTTCACACTGTGCTTCATACGCTATACCATACATAGTTCAGCTAGCTCACACTTGGTATTGCTCTAAACTTTTTCCTACTTTCCATTTTGAAATTGCACTAAATTTGCTCTCTTCCATGTTTTCTTCTTTAATGAGAGGCTTTAGCATGGTATTGTTTTTACAGTGTCATAAAGTGTAATATTATTTGCATTTATCTTATGTATACTGTTGTGCCCTTTATTGTACTATATTCACTGTAATACATGCTGTGCCTATTTTTATACTCTTTGACCAAATTAGCCATTATGAGTGTTGATACATCATATTAATGCCAGTTCTAGATTTGTTTAATTTCATTCATTATTTTAAAATGTGTCTTTATGTAGTAATGTTTTAATAGAGTTACATTGTGGCAGTTAACATTTGTGCTGTGATTCAGGTTAACTAATAGATAACTTGTAGTTCTACCTGTGTTAGCCAATGATTGGTTATACAGGTAACTCACCTCTGATTAAAGCAGCTGCTGGAGGCTTATTCTTTAGCTCTGATGAACTGCCAGTAAGGCAGGAAACGCGTCAGCTGTGGACTCTGTGATCTGTGCTGTTAATGTTTTTAACGCAAGTATAATAAATTGACTTTTAACATTTATATCTCTTCCTGTCTGCATTTCTACTCCAAGGGATTGTGCTTTTGTTGTATTCTTTGCTATTTGACTGCTCAGTAAGGGTTTTTGGAGAGCCCCAGCGATCCCAGGAGTGAGACAGCTCACAGCGGAACATTTACCTGCTGTGATCACGGAGGGCGTGGACCGCAAGTGCACTGTTATCAAATGTAACAGCGCTGTTTAGGTGAACACAGTGTTTGAACCACTTATACATATATATTATACTAACTTTTACGACTCAGGTGCTTCATCTAAAAGCGGTAAGCCTTCCTTCATATTGATGAGTGGGGACATTGTTGTTTGCTATTTGCAACTTTAACCTTGTGATATCCGCTATTTGTGGGACCCTAGTTTAGGGTAGTATCACAAGTAATACACACCTTTCATATTCAGAAATTGGAATCCACCAAGCAGCTTGTGAATTTGATAACAAAAGACTCTTAAACAATTAGTATCAAAGAACCAGAGGATATACCATAGGTTTGTAAAGTACTGGGCGTAGAAGTTCCATCACTACCTTCACCGGAATCTCCCCCTCTACATAGAATTACATCTGAACAGTCTTTGGCCCAAACGAAATGGCACAAGATTAATCGCAAGAGACAGAAGACAAAAGAGACCAGAGAAAAGGCACTCTAACCAACTTTACTAAACCTTCCGGGGTAAAGGGAGGAGACTTTCATGCTCTGAGGATCTATCATTGATGCTCTAAGTAGAGGTGATAGTGAGAAAGCTGAGACAGAGAACTTAGCTGAGGTTTAATTCAGAACTTTTGAGTTAATTAACTATAGTATTCCATTAATTGAATTTGTTTTTATCACAATGAAGATATAAAATAGGCTTTATCTTGATATACCTAGTGTGTTGAGGCGGGTACCCACCCCCTTACACGGTTGTATAGTAAGTATTCAACACTTGAAACGTTATCCTTTTCAATACAATTGTCCTAATGTTAGGGACAGGTTATGTTTACTTATGTTTACTTATGTTTTGTTTTCCCAGTTTTCTCTTTTCTTTTCAGTGACACCACAATGATACTTATCTGCGTAAACCTTACCTTTCTGCCGAGCCATCTGACCAGGGGTAAGATAATTTACCAGAGGGTAATCAGATACAAACTAAGTACACACAAAGCAGCAGTACAGAGAAAGGGTTTTAGTTATGATTCCTAAAATAAAGTTGCTATCTCATAATGTCAGAGGGCTGAACACAGACACCAAATGTAAGATTGCAATGACACAGTACACATCACTAAATGCCAACTAATTATTCCTGCAAGAAACCCATCTCCTCAAAGCAAGCATTCCGAAAAACTGGGTGACACAATTCACCACTCACTATCATGCTACGGCACCCACTTAGAAAAGAGGAGTATCCATATTAATTCACTCCTCCATTGGTTTCATCCATGAATGCTCTATAGTGGACCCAGAGGGGAGATATCTTATAGTTAAAGGGCAGATGCTAGACTCAGAGGTAACCCTTTGCAACATCTACGCCCCCAACGAAAAACAACATACATTCTTTATGCACATTTCCCAACTGCTGACACAGTGGTCACAAACCAAAATTATTTTGGCAGGTGGCTTTAATATCACTATGGCTCCAATAAAACCAGTCAATAATAGACCCTTAACTAACAAGAATCATCGGCACAATTACCTTGTTAAGTCGATCCAAGACTCATTTACACCTCATTCCCTAATTGATACGTGGCATACGCTATACAGAACTACTAATGATACCACATTTTACTCAGCAGCACATAGATCTTACATAAGGCTAGATTTTATATATATATATATATATATATATATATATATATATATATATATACAGGTATATGTCAGATACTCCAACCATTATTACAAAGCTCAAGTATACACGCTTGCGTATGGTCAGACCATTCTATCAAATCGCTAAACCTAGATGGGCTGCGGGACACACAAAGAAGTAGAACATGGAGATTTGACCCAACACTCCTGAGAAGCCCTCAGGTACATAATCACTTTCTTCATTCACTAGTTGTCAGGGTTTTTTCCTTGTTTTGTTTGCCATGTGCTGCTGGCAGCCATTTTACTCACCTCTCTTGCTGACTATGGTGCATTGTGGGGGTTTCTGCTCATTTCCTGCACTTCCTTTTATGGACAGACTGGTGTGCATCATCTGTGTGAGACAGGATGCAGTCTCAGAATTGTGATGTCATCACTTATTATTTAAAGGGCCTCTGTTCAGAATGCTTTGCCTTTGCGTTGTCTCAGACCTGTTTGCGAGAGTTCCTGTGTATTACTTGGCTGTCTGACGTCCTTCCTGGTTCCTGATGCCTGGCTTGTTCCTGACTCTGCTGTTTTCCTTGTTCCTGATTCCAGCTCATCTGACTATTCGCTTTGGCTCCTGACTTGGCTTGTCTGACTACCAGCTCTGGTTTTGACTCCTGGCTTGTTATTTGACTTGTGGACTTTTTATAAAAAATTTTTGTTATTAATAAAGGTGTAATTATTTTTGTACTTCTCATCTCAGTCTGATTTCTGGCACCCTGACACTAGTAGAGTATTGGAGAATTAACACAGACTCCACACTAAACCTAATCTGCACATGAGCAGCACATAAAGTGGTACTCAGGGGACTACTCATACAAGAGAAAGCTAAACAAAGCAAGAAATACAAAAGCCATATAGCACAATTACATAAGGAGGTAGAAATGCTGGAGAGACAACATAGACTGACAAAGAAAGTATTGACCTTACACGCTCTACATTCTAAAAAAGCCACACTGGCATCACTCCTTAATTCACAAGCAGATAGGGTGAATCAAAGACTTAAATTGCAATATTTTATTTTTGTGAACAAGCCAGATAAATACATGGCACAGAAAATTAGAGAGAGATGTAGAGCATCAGCAATACCCCTGATAGAAACAGAACAAGGGACTATAACCTCCCATCCACGCTTTCGCTACTTTTTATAGTAAATGATATGATGGGAAAAAGGTGACCCACACCACAGAAACAGAAACCCTCACTACAGCCTTTATTGTAGACTCTTCACTGAAATCGATGTCTAAAGAGCAGGGAGATGGTCTCAACGCCCCGGTATCAAATATGAAGAATCTAGGGGCTGTCAGAGACCTTAAACCGGGCAAGGCAGCAGGCCCCAATGGCTTTCCGGGGGAATACTATAAATTATTTAGAAATACATTAATCCCACACTTAACTAAATTTTGCAATCATATTATGGAGAGCAACCCTATCCCACAAGAACTGTTACAGGCAAAAATAGTAGTAATCTCTAAGCCCGATAAAGATCACAAACAATATCAAAATAATCACTAAATTTTATTAATTAACCAGGACCTGAAATTCTTCGCCAACATTTTAGCTAGCCTCCTTTATTCAATTATGCCCTACCTGATTCATCCTGATCAGGTGGGATTTATAAAGGATAGAGAGGTCCCAGATAATATTTGGAGGATGACTAATCTCATCCACCACCTAGGAGAGTCACGAATGCCTTCTCTGCTCTTTTTGCTGCAGAAAAGGCGTTCGATAGAAATGATTGGAAATATATGTCCACAACCCTGCAAAAGATGGATTTGATGGCTCATTTATGACAGCTTTACAGGCAATCTACTCACTTCCTTAAGCTCAGGTGACCTCAGGGGGTTACCAATCCAAAATATTCCCTATACTTAATGGCAACAGACAGGGCTGCCCTCTGTCACCAATATTATTTGCCCTCTTTATCGAGCCACTAGCAGCCAGGATTAGAGTACATCCAGACATCACAGGAGTCAGAATAGCGAACTCAGAATACAAATTAGCCCTCTTTGTGGACGATATATTGTTAACTATCACTAAGCCGCTTATATCTCTCCCTAAACTGTATGCGATTTTAGACACCTTCTCAGTAATCTCGGGATACCAGATATATGCGGATAAATGTGAAGTCCTACCCATAGCCATTCCTCACCAAACTCAAAAACTGCTAGAATTAAATTTCGATTTTAAATGGGTGAACACACACTTAGATATCTGGGAATAAACCTTCCAACACAAACTCAGCTCTTAAATATAAATATAAATATAATTATATATAGCATACTAGAAATTTTTATCCTGTTTGTTATCTCTTTGACGGGTGTTTACCCACAAGAGATATGGCTACCCATGATGACAGTAATAGAAAAAGGCTATTTGCGAATTTATTTAAAGGCCCAGTACCAGACAATGATTTTAAGATGGAATTGGAGACCATGTTTAAAAATAAAGAGAAACTGTTAATAAAGGAACTGAAGTTGTGGTGGGATATCGAGTTTCTGAGCCTATATGTAAAGGAAAAGAAGATACCAAGGGTTCTTAGGCTGAAAAAATTCCCGGCCTTTCATAAGGAATTTCCAGCATTCATGTCAGGATGGAATGAAGCACTCTCAGATTGTTCCCTTATTCTAATGGAAAAGCTTATAAGTTTTAAAAAGGGACAGAGAGATATGCTGCTGCAAGAAATTGATTCACTGCAAATACAACTTGAGGAGCACAAAAGTGAATCCAAGTATATGGCATTCGAGAAACAACTGAATGAAACACTGGATAAGATGGCTATTGAACTCTCTGATAACAAATAAAAGAAATATGCAAGGGATTGCAAAGATTATGATCTTCAAGTTGTTTATAATTGGAATGCAGCAAACAGAAGTCTTAATAATAAATCGACCAGAAAGAAAAATGGTAAAGGAAAAAATAAGAACAAAAATAAAAATAAGAAAGTAACATTTACAAGTTTTGAAAACACAGAGTCTAATGATGATAGCAGTTCAGAGGTTACGAATGTACCAAGATCTACATCTACTCCTATCAGTGCTTCCACTAAGTCTATAGAGGATATGGGAGCGAGGCCAAAAAATGGGGGCACAGCCTCAGAGTTGACAGGAAAAGAGGATCCGATAACATCAGGACATCATCTACCCAGGTATCCAAGTCGCCAACGATTCAAGAATGTGAAAAATGACAAGAGCTCAAAATAATTAATTTGTCAGATTTAACACTCAATGACTTTGAAAAAGCAGTTCTGTCCAAGGGACTTGGTTTCTCTCCTACACAGGACTTCAATCTTTTCAGTACCATCATGGACTTGAATAAGTTTGTACGGAAAATTACGTTGAGGAAACATTTCAGCACAGAACAGTATTCATCATCCAATGAGAGTCCGGATGATCCATCTAATATGTTGTCCTTAAATGACAAATGGACGTTCTCTGAGTTATGTGACATTGACACTTTATCTGATTTAAATCGAGAGAGTGACGCTTCATCCAAAAGGGCAACACAACAGATAGTTAACAATACTAAACGTAGTACTTTTTATCCTGTTAATTCACGTACTGACTTGATAGAGGTTTTTCATTCTATCTTAGAACAGGATCTGACACAGTTAGCTGAACAAGTTGGAATCACAGAAAGAAATAATTATACTGATTTGAGTAAGAAGGAAAAGAGAGCGCTAGATAAGATTGTTAACAATAAAGACATAGTGGTGTTAAATTCAGACAAAGGTGGTTCAATTGTTGTGTTAAATAAGAAACAGTATTTGGATAAAGCCTTCAGACAACTGGGGGATTTAGACACTTATAGAAAACTGACTTATAATCCGACTATAAAATTTCAGAGAGAAATGTCACATTTGTTAGACGATGGCAGTGAGAGTGGCATTTTATCTAATAAAGTATGTGATTCTATTTTTGTTGATCACCCTAGAGTTTCAGTCTTCAAGTTTTTGCCAAAAGTACATAAGTCCTTGGTGAACCCTCCCGGGAGGCCCATAATTTCGGATATAGGGGCACTGGGAGAGAAACTCGGTGAATGGCTAGATGCACAACTACAGCCGGTGGTACAGTCATTACAAGGGTTTCTAAGAGATACAAAACACCTTTTAAGATATTTACACAAATTTAAACGGCATACAGACTACAATTTTGTAACTATAGATGTAGTCTTGCCATATTCGTGTAATCCGCACAGTCTGGGCATCAAGGCTATGGAAAGAATGCTCTTGAAATATTCTAATTATGATTCAAATTTTTTTTTTTTTTTTTAAATAGTTTTTTTTATTGAGGTTTAAATACAGTACAACAAACAAATGATAGTCATTAAAAACAAAATAGAAGAGTTACAATAATCGCCACATCTTCATATAAAGTTCAGTTTGCTGCAAATCAAAAATAGTCAATACAGATGGAAAAGAGACCTCATATTTTTCAATTTTTTTTTGTTACTAATTAACTTGAACATCATCAAATATTATTATGAGTGAAAATAATTGGAGTGATATGTACTCATAGAATACGGTGCATAATTAACATCAATATTACTTCTGAAACAAATTTGTATAATGTGCGATTCGCCTACAGTCATATCTTACTGCACACCTCACATATCTCTCATAATAAATTCTCCGTTTAATTTTTGAGTGAAGACTAGTGGAATAGATATATGAACTTGTAACGAGTATTATGCAAACCAAGGTTAATCACAATGCATATTTTGTAGTCTGTTTTGTATTAAAACTTAAGAATATAAAGTATATTGTTAATAAATGAGGTCATTTTCGAGGGAAACCGCGAAGACTTATAAACTTGTAAAGAGTATTGTGCAAACCAAGATTGATCACAGTGCATAGTCTGTATTCTGTTTTGTATTAAAATTTAAGACTATAGTATATTACTAATAAATGCGGTTATTTTCGAGGGAAACCGCAAAATAAGTGTCTGGTCTAAATCATAACGACCAGAGCACTATATAGAGATGGGGGGGGGGAGACCAACCACTATATACAACATAACCACTCTAGTGGGTTTATGAACAAAAGGGAAACTGGCGAGATTATTATAGTATATCTTGCTAGACACTGGTACATACAAAACAATGATTAAAAAGGAGGTGATCTCTGAGATTAGTATACGGCTAAGATTGCTGCCAAATCTAGGGTGATTATCATTAAATGCATCATCTCAAGGTAAAGGTATAAGTGCAACTCCTGCCCTCCGAGTGTGGGCCCTGCGCTCAGAGACAGGAAAATCAGTCAGGAGCCTAAGGATCACTATGTGGCATATTATACAGATAGAGACCTAAGTAAACATTAGTGCTAAAGCTATAGGTCCAAAATTATCTCTTAGTAAAGTGACAAATAAAGAGCATGCATATAGTATATATGAACATCAGCAGCTTATAACTCTGATGAATAAATGGGCTAAATTGAACTGTAAATAGGGCAAAAAAAAACTGGTTAACATTATAAGCTGTGTATGCTGAATGTATACATCCCTATTGTGCAAAGCAATTTAAAAGAAAAGAAACACATTCGGTCAGTAGCATGCTACAGTTAACTATTGTACAGAGGGAACACAGCAGGGGAAAAGTTACATTAAGTTCCCTTCACCATGGGACCTTATATCAGCAGGGGAAACGTTTCATTTGAAAGAGCAGTGAAAACACAAGTTCCCGGTGTAGATTGGAAAATAAAACATAAGTATTAACACACTGTCAGTTCATGCCGACTCAGCAGTCTGAGCGACAGGACAAGAAGACTTCAGCCCACTCCGACTCTAAGCGTGACAGAAGCCAGTCTCCAGGGCTCCTCCATTCCAGCTAAGGAACGTGAGGCACAAGAGAGACACCGAAATCTCAATCGGGGACCCCCTTCCCCCTCCAGTTCCAAGGCCAAATCAGCTGACTTAGCCGCAGGAGTGCAAGCACTCGGCGGGATCACATCGCCACACTGCTCCCAGACCTGGTAGAAAGTAGGCAAAAAAGGAAGAGCTCCGCGGTGTGGGCCTGAGCTGAGATCCGGCATCCGTGCGAAACTGGTAAGCATCGGCGGGTGAGAGAACTGCTGCACCTGTTTGGGCGTAGGAAACCCTGGAGCGATAACTGCAATGGCTGGGTACCTGTCACAGGGAGAGCCCCTTCATCCTGTATGCAGTTGCTATGCGTGGTCTCAGGTGAAAACAGTTTGGGGCAAATGATCTTCAAACAGGTTGTATAACCCTCTGGGTGGTCCAGACGTTCGGTAACAGACGGTACTTGCCCAAATGCCTCTGTGAGTGTATGCATTAAATTGTCAAAGTGGGCATCTATTAGTGCGGCGATCTCCTTTTCCCACAAGTTCAGCGCCATCTTGAAATTCTCGGATGACTGACTTGCACAGTGATTTGTCCCATAAACAGATGAAAGCTAGCCTCCATAAGCTCCCGGACTCATGTCTGAGAAATGTAGATGAATGGGAATCATTTCTAAACAACTTTTAAGCAAAAACAAAACGTAGAAGTCCCTGTAATATATCCAGAGCTGGGAGCTCAGTAAAAATGTGACCATACGCTTCTGGAGCTAACTCCGCCCCCCATTATGATTCAAATTTAATAGAATTTATATTAGAAGCAACCATGTTTCTATTGAGCCATAATTATTTTATTTTCAATGTGGAGTTTTTCCTACAACGAAGAGGCACAGCGATGGGGGCAAAATTTGCCCCATCGTATGCAAATCTTTATTTGGCAGACTTTGAGAATAGGAGACTTTTTAATGAACAGAACATCTATAAACCTAACATCATATATTACACACGCTATATAGATGATATGCTTATTTTTTGGACAGGAACTGAGAATATGTTGGTTGATTTTGTTAATTATCTTAATCTTAATGAGGATAATTTGAAATTTACATTCAGTGCATCAAATGAGAGCATGTCTTATCTGGATGTTAAACTCATTAATGGTAAAGATAATATTTGTACAGAGGTATTTAGGAAGGATATCACAGGGAACACAATATTAAGGGCTGACTCGTGTCATCCTAGACATTTGAAAAAAGGTATCCCTAAAGGTCAGTAAGTGCGGCTGAGGAGAAATTGCAGTACTTTGGAAAGTTATAGACTGCATGCAGCAGATCTAACCATAAGACTCAGTGACAGAGGTTATGACAGAACCACTCTTACAAGGCTAGCTGATCAGGTTGGTAACTATGATAGGGAGAACTTACTTAGGGTTATAAGATAACCCTAAAGGCATACCAAAGAGGGATGGTATTAATTTTATCACCACTTACAGTAAGCAGTTTGACTCTATTTGCAAACTTATTGAAAAAAAGGTTACCTATCTTAGACAGAGATGTAGATCTTAGGAATTTATCTAGTTACTGCAATTATATACCGAGAAGAGCTAAAACTATAGGAGATCTGGTTAGAAGAGATTTTTGCAAAAAGAGTTTGACCCCAGTAATAATGACTAAAAAGTGGTTTTCTACTAAAGAGGGATTTTATAAATGTAACATCAGACCTTGTAAAAGCTGTAGTTATGCAGTAATAGGTGATACGTTTAGTTCTACTCAGACTGGACAAATTTATAAAATCAAGGAGAGAATTCCGTGTACATCAACTTTTGTCATCTATTTACTTACCTGCAATATTTGTAAGAGCCAATATGTAGGGTTAACTTCGAGAATGCTCAAAAATAGAATTAACGAGCATCTTCTTTCATTAGAGGCAAAAGTTCCCAAGACCCCTGTAGCGAAGCATTATGCGCTGCATAAAAACAGTAATGTTTCCTTTGGGTATCAAGGTATAGAAATGGTGACTTTAGGACCAAGGGGAGGCGATAGATATGCAGCACTGAGCAAGAAAGAGGTGTTTTGGATCTACACTTTAAAGACAGGCGCACCCTTAGGAATAAATAAGATCAGTGACATTAAACTGTTCATTGATAGGTCAGATTGTGCTTGATGAATAATACAAAAAATGTCTTTCTCTCTTTTTAGGCAGTGCATGTGTTTTGATTAAGGCTAACTTGAGCTATCTGGGATCTAAATGTGGAATATGTTGGAGTCCTTTACATATGGAGAATAATGGTTGTTCCCAAAACCGCTAATTGTATGTTGGCATTTGACTTTTATACATGTAGCCCACTAGGGCAAATTGGTTGAGGGACGCTGGTGTTCTCGTATACATGTGTTTTGACACCAATTTTATTCCACATATGCTTTGATTCTGGGATATTCAGGCAATAAATAGCTTCATTGTTATGGGTCAACCTTTGATCATAGCAAAATTATAACAACAAAGTAGCCAGATTATTTTGCTTAAACTCTGAGATTCTCATATATACGCAGCACTTTATGTAGTATTCAATATATGTTTTTTCCTGATATGAGCTCTGAGTCCTAATGATATTAACAGGTGTTTGTTCTTATTTTGAAACTCCACATGATTTCTCACGTATATGCAGTTTGATTACGAGATCATATCGGGTGCAATGTTTTGAATGACAGCTTCTACACGTGATGTAGTGCTTATAGGAAATATCATGTATTCATATTTATATACGTATGTACAGATCTAAATGCAGGTTCGCTTATCAACTATTTGCAATACGGCTAGATGAATTATCTCGTGTGAATTTTGCTTTATTAAGTTATTTATTTAGTTTGTTTGCAGATGTCGTATCCATTTCAGTTCCATTATGACTTATTTGCTATTTTAAATCAACATGGAATGTCTCCAATGAAGTTGTATTACAGAAAAAGTGTATAGAATGTATTGTATTATTTGACATTGTATTTATTGACTGTTGTGAAATGTTTACTATATCAACTGTGTTGTATGCACCTGGTGTGGGAGGAGTTTCGCCTCTATGTTTGGGTTTAAAGGGATTCCTGCACACCTGTTTTGTAAGCTCTGATGAAGTGCCGAGTGTGGCAAGAAACGCGTCAGCGGTGATCAGGTCTGAGTGTACTGTGCCTTTTGAAAGTTTTATATGAGTAACCAATAAAAGGACGTTTTATCTGCATATTTATAGCCTTTCTATGGTCTTATATGGGTGAATTTTATCCGGAAGGTGTTGTACCTTTTGTGTTTTAAATATAATGATACCCCATTATTTAACCAGATTTGAAAAGACCTTTTGAAATGGAGAAATTACAATTTTTCTTGGCTGGGTAGATTAGCGGTGGTAAAGATGAACATTCTCCCTCGTATCTTATACTTATGTAGGACTTTGCCTAATAAGATCATCAGATCAGATATAGAAAAGATGCAATCTGAATTACTATTCTTTATCAGAGGGCCAAAATCGGTGAGGGTCACAAAATCGATAATTCATAGGCATAAATTGTTGGGGTGAGTGGGTGCCCCTAACTTAATGGACTACTATAGAGCAGCCAGATTAGCACAATACTCTATGATCTTAAAGAGATCAGAAAATGCCATATGGATATCATTTGAGGCAGAAATTAGGTGGATGGGAGGACCTAGACTCAATCTTGTGGGATACACAGATAGCTCACACTAGTAGAGAATCCCCCTAAACTGCACACCTTATAGCTTACACTAAACACATGGGCCAAGGCAAGAAAGAGGGGGGATTTATTACCAGAACATTCCCTGTTAACACCAATTAGGTGCTTACTGTCTAGGGACACCTGCATACAAATTAAGAAGTAAGAAAACAAGGGATTGTATAGGATGGTGGAACTTTTGGTAAATAGGAAAATTATATAATTCTCCCAATTACAAATAAAAATGGAGTCTTTAAAACTTCACTGGTATTTATACCTTCAGTTGGGTTCCTCCCTTCAAACTTTTTTAAAAAAAATCTCAGAGCAAGGTGGCAACAGTCTTGGAAATTTGTGACAATAGCCCTCATAGGACTAAATACTCCATATCCAGACTATACTTAGCCCTACAATCTTCTCTGATCAAAACTAAATCCCCTATGATGATAGCATGGGAAAAAGAACTAACATTTCTAGGGAGGTGCAGGGTTGGGAGACATTGTTCCATTCCGCAGATAAAGGTCTACTGAGTGTGGACCTAAATGAAAACTCTATGAAGACTATTTTCCACTGGTACTTGACCCCACTGAGAACATCACATATGTATCCACAGGGGAACAAATTGTGTTATAGAGGATGTGGGGAAGTGGGATCATACAATATGTGGTGGGATTGTGTTGAGGTGCGAGTGGTGTGGAGACAGTTGTCTTCTCTCATTAGCCAACTAATAAATGAGGAGTTTGTCCTTACTATTCAACAAGCACTACTACATGACTATATTGACACATTTCATAGACATCTCAACACATTTAATAGAATCCTCTGCATGGTCACCAGGACCTGTATTGCAAAATATTGGAAAATACTGGAAAACAGGCACCCCTTCATGGTCAGAAATATACAATATACAGCATACATATAATATGTATGAGTCAGCATCTGGGATATATATACAGATATTCAATTAACAAGATATGGTACTATTGGATAGGCAGAGAAGAGCTTACAAAATGAATAATATCTAAAATGTTTGCTTGGTTGGGTATTGTAGACTATTGTTTCGTAGAAATATGATGAATTGTTAAAAGTTGTTGTCACTGACCCCTCTATTTTTCCCCCACCCATCAGCATTTTCTAGTATTGTTAATGTAACCTACATATATAACAATGGCTAGTATAGTTAATTGATGTGAAATGCATTGTGGATTCAAGAAGTGGTGGACACTTACGACATAAGAAATAGAAATTCCCTACATTTTGGAGTTCCCCATAGGGTCACTTCTAATTAGGAGAGGCGAAGGGATCAATGTTGGGCGTTTATAGCTGTACAGATATATGTCGATTTTTTCCCCTTTTCTATTGTCTTTTGCTATGGAGATTTGAGATACAACCTATGATGTATGTGAATTACAAAGTTTATAAATACTTCAATAAAAAATATTTAAACATAAAATATTAAGGACCAGATTACAAGTGGAGCAGTATTTAAGGCTATTGCTCTCGGGCTAACTCCACTAGAAGTAAGCTTTTTGTGTGCGTCGGGTAGCACTCGTATTAAAAGTTAAAAGTAAACTGCTTTCGCTCGAGTGCTAAGCCGAAATTAGGATAATGTGCGTGACATAATGTATTCCCTCATAGAAGTCAAAGAAGGAAAAAAACTTACACCCAACTCGCGCACAGACACGATTGAATAATATCAAGTACGCTAACACGACATGAAATATAAATATTTCACATTCACTCAAAAGGGTATTATGTAGGGCAGTGACCTAAAAAAATGACAGCTCTTTTGCTGCCCAAAAAAGAAAACCCTACTCTAAAAAACCGTAATCTTCAAAAAAGATTGCCCTGAAAAGGGCATTTGGAAGGGCATATTGCGTTGGGGGGTTGTGGTGAATTAGGGGTTAATAAGTTAGGGGTTGTGGCTGAGTAGGGGTTAAGCAGAGTAGGGGGCTAATGCATTGAGCTATTGGTGGTTTAGGGTTTAATTGGGTAGAAGGTTTATTGCGGTGGGCTATTGGCATATTAGGGGTTAATAGGGTAGAAGGTTTATTGTGGTGGGCTATTGGCGGTTTAGGGGTTAAGTAGTGTAGGGTTAGTTTGCTGTGGTGGGTTCTGTCGGTTTAGGGGTACATAAGTATACTTGTTTGGCTTGGTGTAATATATTCCAAAGCAATCCTTTGCTATACATGGCCTATATCAGTGCAGATGCTAACTGGAATATATTGCCAGCATCGTCACCCATTGGGATGTACAGTAAAGCTCTTGGCGATGTTACTTGTTAATATAGATGTCGGCAGCTTGGAATATTTTGCCAGCTCGCTTAACATCACAGCACATCCCTTTGTATATATTGCCGCATAACAGCACTTTCCATCAAGGGAGCCTTTGTCCTTATGAATCAGTGAGCACATAGGTATCAGTTGTACACACACATGCACTTCCTGTAAGTTTCACTTTAAATGTAAAAAGTTTTTTAACTAGGTTTTTCTGTTGAATTTTCATATAAATGATAGAAAACATTTGAGTACTTTGTCCCTTTAAAAAAAAAAAATTATATCTTGGCCTGGATTTTTGTAACATGAGCTAAAATACTAGAAAAGTAAACATGTACATGTAGATGCTTTTTGTAAACACTTTGAGATTGTAATAGAAAATGGTTGCTATGCTTAGTAAAACAACTTTGCAATATACTTTCATTATTTATTTTGCAGTAATTCAACTGGAACTGCACATTGTAAACTTTTCAAGGCTACTCCCTGCTACACATCCAGAGGTTACTAAATAAAGAGATGCAAAACCATGTGTTTTTTAATTACATAATGAATGGTACTATCTTTGTCTACTCCAGTAACAACTATCAACTGACTCTTCCATCTAAAATAAGTGGAGAGTGGCTATTGAAAAACAACTGCAGCAAACAAGGCACTCATTGTGTGTTTACAATCTGTTGATGTGTGCCAACATTCCATTGAAATTAATTTTGAAAAATGGGCATTTTAGACTTCTTCTCAGTGGATCATATCAGCCTAATGCTTGTCTAGATTCACAAACAAACTCCAGTCTGTCCACTGTCTTTCCAGATCTCTCCAGTTCCTATGCGATTCTATTAAGCTCATTCATTAAATGAAGTGATCATTTTGAATAGACTGAACAAAACAACATAAGTGCTCCAAAGTTTGCTAATGAATGAGTCCCAATTTACAAACACTTATTATAGCCTCAATTGTGCATGGTAACCACAATATTGCCAATATTCCTTTTCAAATGCTGAATAATAATGCCCTTCCTCTTAAAGTTTCATTAGCTATTTAAATATTTACAAAATAAGTGTAAAGTTTTATTGTCTATAAAACAATGGTAGCTCCCATGTTGTAACTTAGGCTACCTTCTCTACTGTGGCCAATTAGGGACAGTTATAAATAGTTCACTTGAGTGTGCAGCCAATGGCTGTGTGGATTATAACAATGTTCTGCACTTCCATTTCTAACAGGAACTGAAAAACTCACAATTTCAGAATGGAATTACAGGAAAAGGGCACAAAATAAATAATGAAAGTAGTGTAACGCAGAGTTTATATATATATATATATATATATATATATATATATATATATATACACGATTTATCATTTTATATTACTATCTCAAAGTAGTTAATGGCCCATTAACTAAATCTTACTTAAATCGCACAACTTGAAGGGTGTTACGCATATTTTACATTTTAATGTTCTTCACATAGAAAAAAAAAAGTTATTTTTATTTTTAAATAGATATTTCAATATATATCTGATAATATTATTGTAAAATATATATATGCACAATAAAACACATTATTAAATATTATTATAGAAGTATTATTTAGACATACACACACACACACATATATATACAGGGAGTGCAGAATTATTAGGCAAATGAGTATTTTGACCACATCATTCTCTTTATGCATGTTGTCTTACTCCAAGCTGTATAGGCTCGAAAGCCTACTACCAATTAAGCATATTAGGTGATGTGCATCTCTGTAATGAGAAGGGGTGTGGTCTAATGACATCAACACCCTATATCAGGTGTGCATAATTATTAGGCAACTTCCTTTCCTTTGGCAAAATGGGTCAAAAGAAGGACTTGACAGGCTCAGAAAAGTCAAAAATAGTGAGATATCTTGCAGAGGGATGCAGCACTCTTAAAATTGCAAAGCTTCTGAAGCGTGATCATCGAACAATCAAGCGTTTCATTCAAAATAGTCAACAGGGTCGCAAGAAGCGTGTGGAAAAACCAAGGCGCAAAATAACTGCCCATGAACTGAGAAAAGTCAAGCGTGCAGCTGCCAAGATGCCACTTGCCACCAGTTTGGCCATATTTCAGAGCTGCAACATCACTGGAGTGCCCAAAAGCACAAGGTGTGCAATACTCAGAGACATGGCCAAGGTAAGAAAGGCTGAAAGACGACCACCACTGAACAAGACACACAAGCTGAAACGTCAAGACTGGGCCAAGAAATATCTCAAGACTGATTTTTCTAAGGTTTTATGGACTGATGAAATGAGAGTGAGTCTTGATGGGCCAGATGGATGGGCCCGTGGCTGGATTGGTAAAGGGCAGAGAGCTCCAGTCCGACTCAGACGCCAGCAAGGTGGAGGTGGAGGTTATTGTAATGTTTCGGGGGACCGTATCCCAGACAAAGTAACACAGTGAAATGAACACATTTATAAAACAAAATGAAAACAAACCCCACCCCCTAGTTCAGAACAAAAAAACGTGACGTGGTTGTCCTAGCAACCACAATAAACAAACAAATTAACACCCACAATACCTCTCATCAATATTTGGAGGAATAAGTGAACATAAAAAACACACCAAAAGATTAAAAATAGCCTGAGTTCACAAGCGCAATTATCCTGTAGGATTAAATAATAACTATAGCAGGCTTGCATTGTAACCATATAAATGAACATTAGGCAAACAAATAGGATGAATCGTCATATGTGCTCTATCAGCATACTAAACACTAATCGAAGCAAAAGGAGTGTACCTGAAAATTCACGAATACATGTGAAGAGACAGAGGGACACCAAAAAGCCTTCGTGCTCGCAGTGTGTGTCCGATCGGAGGATCACGTGTGACGTAATCACCTATACTCAGCTGTGTAAACAAAACACATAACAGCTGATCCAGCTGATCGATACATTCACTGTCACTTCTGGGAAAAAAGGATGTATAAAGTATATAAGCACAGGAACGAATGTAAGCTAAGCAAGAATACGGAAGGACTATGTTATATGCAGCCCAAATGTGGTGCAATATGGCCAAGGGCATAATAATGCAGCAAGCATGTAATGACAATTTAAAGACATAAGCATAGAGTCAGCATATAGTAGGGAAAAGCTTCAACATACATGGCTGGCACTTATAGGGTGTATGAAATACACATTTGACAAAATACAAAAATAATTAGAATTAAAATTAGAATTAGTGCCCATACATTGCACTAGTACCAACCAAAAGGATCGTGGATTCCCATAGGGGTTGACAATATAGATATACTATGCTCACAGGGGGAACCTTCGTAATTACTCAATGAGTGCAGAAACAATACTACTGAGATGATCACAAATAATGAATATTGAATATGCAAACGGATCATGGGCTCTCAGTGTGGATCATATGGACAAACTCATTAAAGGAAGCAGTGCCAATCAAGCATTGAATTTAATCCATGTGGCTGTATGGTATTCAAGCGGTTTGTCCATCTTGCTTCAATCTGAAAGAGAATCGTATTTCTATCGCCACCCCACCTCAAGGGGGGCATATGGTTGGATTATGACCAGTTTACATGAAGTGCCTTGCGACAGGTTGTTTACTTTTGTTGTTCTTAATAGCAGCTCTAATGGCTGATCTGTGGTTTGCCATTCTTGTACGGGCATCATCAGTAGTTTTTCCCACATAGAATTTGGCACTATAACTTAACAGGTATACAACATATTTCGTTGTGCAGGTCAATCAGTGACTAATGGTGTATTTTCTCTTCTTGTGTGGGTGCCCAAATGTTGCCCCCGGAAGCATAGAGTTGCATGTAGTACACCCTGTACATCGATAGTAGCCCTTCTTCTTGGGTTGTAGCCAGGTTATGTCCTGGTAACAGTGGATGGGGTCGGTCTTCATGATCAGGTCTCTTAGACTGGTATTCCTTTTGTAACCTACTCGAGGTGGAACCCATTTACAAAGTGACAGATTGGGGTCACCCTGCAGAATTGTTGGTGTAGGCTCCTTCCAGCCAGTCTTGAATATGGAGAGTACTTAATAGTAAAGGTCATATGTGGGATACTTGGCTCATCATCCCTGGACCGGATTAAATCCGATCCCATACACTTGTCTCTTGCCTGTCTAATAAACCTCGGGTGGTATCCCCTATCCAATAATGTTTTACTCATAACTTCAAGTTGTTGGGATTTGTTATTCATGTCACTGTTGTTCCTAATGACTCTTGTCAATTGAGCTTGCGGAATGGCCTGTAGTAGAGCCCCAGGGTGGCAACTGGTGGCATGGAGAAGTGAATTTCTATCGGTGGGTTTTTTGTAAAGAGTGGTACCCAATTCCCTCCCGAACTTATATATTCTTAAGTCAAGGAAATACACTGACTCATGATGGTAGGTGATCTTGAATTTCACAGGACTGTCAAGTAGGTTCAAAAAGTCTCGAACCATGCAGTAAGGTCTTGTTCGGACCCTGTCCATATCATGTATATTCGATAGAAAAGCTACCTCTTTTTTCTGGTAGATCATCATTGTTAAGCATTCATAGTGCTCCATGTATAAGTTAGCCAGGGATGGGGCCACATTTTAACCCATCGCTGTTCCAATAAGTTGTTGGTAAAATGATCTTTCAAATCATAAGTAATTCAAAGTAAGACTCAAATCTAGGAGCTCTATCAAGTAATCCATAGGTGGTCCTACAAAAGGATGCTTATTCAGGGTGTCACGTACACACGCTTTACCATCCTCATGTGGTATAATTGTATACAGACTTGTGACGTCCTTTGCAGTCAAATACATGGACATATACTGTATAACTTCAAACTCTTATAAATGTTTTTCTTAATATTTATATGAATATTTGTTTTATTAGATAGTGTTTATATGAGTGCAGCTGTTTATTTTTTATGTATTTATCTTGTGTTTGTGGTAACTTTTTTTTTATCCCTAACCCTTTTACATAAGGTCTGCACTGCAGTCGCACTAACCACACGTGTATTAAACTTAAGCGATTGCATTAACTTTCAACTTGTAATACCCAAGCAAATCAATGTGCATGTAATATTTCAATATCACACATGCGCTAAAATTAGAGCGCTTCTTGCAATCTAGCCTATAATAATTTAAATGACCCGGTCTAATATTTTCTAATCTGACATCTAAATTTCTCTGAACCACTTCAGATTCTATAAAATAAGATTGTGCTGGTTTAACACATAATAAAATGACCCAGACACTACCAGATGAGAGCAGGGTAAAGTATAGTTTTAGAATCAATGTAGACAAGAGCTGCAAGGACTGATGGAAGAGACAAGGTCGTCTGGGATAGTGATATCAGATGAAAGGGATGTCAAGACATTGTAGAAAGAACATTTCTTTAGTTAACAAATGCAGAGTGGTTGACAGATTAACCATCTTTTTCTGTTTTATATCAGAATCTCTGGAGCTATAGCTTTTAAGATGAGATTTCTCACTGTTAATGGAGTTTTCATTGCATATAATATTACTTCCCACACTCAGGTGGTTTTAGTACTGCGATTTCACAAACATGGGTCTTGCAAAAGAAAAATCCATAACAGAAATTGTTGCCAATATGGTTACAAATTAGGAAACAAAATGGTCCTTAAGTTAACTCAACATACAGTAGCATCTGTGACAGGCAAAGGATAGAAAATAGTAACTAAACTGCAGTTCTCTTCTTACAAGACTTATGAGTGAGATAATTTATCTATCATTGGCTGTAATAACGTTAAGATGGAAGGTTGTTTGAAAAGGTACACCAAGTCAAAACCCATTTCATCTCCAGTGGGAAATTGCTACAGCCATACGCAGGAGAAAAGTGAGCAGACAAAGAAAGTTTTTATTAGTTAGCGGCCTGGAGAGAATAAAATAGCATCCAGCTGTGACTTCTTTAAAATTAAACAATTATATATAAGCATAATGTTTAAATTATATGACTTCTGCATAGGAATTTTTTTTTTTTTTTAAATAAATCATTTTTACATTTCTTGTTTTCTTATTGCAAGGGACGTGTAAGTGATGCATTAAAGGGTAGTTTAAATATAAAATCCTATATTTTATTAAATCATTTTATTCTTAAAGGGGCAATAAAACCTAATGTTCATGATTCAGATAGAGCATGTGATTTTAATCAACTTACCTCAATTATCAAATTTTCTTCATTCTCTTGGTTTAACCAGGGACGTAAACTTAGGAGTGTGCACATGTCTGGAGCAGTATATGGCAGCAATTTTGCAAGAATGTTGTCCATTTTCAAGAGCACAAGATTACAGCACTAATTCCTGCTCCATGCCTAGATAGATATATTTCAACAAAGAATACCATGGGAACAAAGCAAATGTGATATTAGAAGTAAATTGTAAACATTTTTAAAATGGTTTGCTCTGTCTGAATCACAAAATAAAAATTTTGAGTTTTGTGTCCATATAAACAAATCCCTTGTTTCACTATCTATTTTGCCACAAATGCTTAAAGTCAATCATCCTAGCCCAGTGCATTACTGATTCATTTGAAGATATAGTGAATGAGCCAATCAGGAAAGGTGTGTACATGCATTCTCCAAATACTAATAGTATTCTTATTAAATGGATACCGTACACTAGATTTTGCTTTGCATTCATGTTTTGTAGACAATCCATTTATATTGGCCATCTGGGGGGGGGGGGGAGGTTCTTGTAACAATGTATAGTTTTGCTTTTTTTAATAACATTGTGCTGGATTTCAAACTCCTAACCAAGCCCCAAAGTATCAGATGTAGTCCCAAGTCTACAGACTCCTGCTTGTTCCTGTTTGTGTAATGGGTCTTTTCATATACAGGGGAGGAGGCAGAGTCTGCTCTTCCTGCTTTCTCAGCCCCTGTCAGTGGGTGTCCCAACCTAACCTCATCAACAGTGCTACAATAGTAGCTTCTAAATATGTTTTTAAAAGGTTTTATAGTCTTCTTTATAGTAGTATCTATTACATGTAGTTATATGAAAATTAGTGTATACTGTCCCTTTAAATAAAGCATTTTAACAATTTTACCTAGAATACTATACTTATTCAGGGTGCTCCCGATCAGGATTAATACTGCAGACATTGCTAGTCTTCAGAGAGACATACATAGCTTCCTAAGAGAAGAGATAATAAGCACCCGAGAATACCTCACACTATCTTAAACAGACACAGGCAACTGGGAGGGATAGGTGTCCCCAATCTACTTGATTACTATAGAGCAGCAAGACTGGCCCAGGATTCCCTCTTAAGCAGGAGACAGGAGGATGTAATATGGCCTCTTTTAGAGGCAGAAATGGTGGGGCAGAAGACTCCGGATGGCATCCTTTGGTGTAAAGAGCTGATTGGTAGGCACGCCATATACCAAAATAAAACCACACTACTCTCTAGACGACAGTGGCCACCCTCACGAAACATGGAAAGAATTCTTCCCTCACGCTCAAAGGTACTACCCTTGAAATACATTGTTAATGAAGAATTTAAATATCACATTAGAAAATGGGAAAACAAGGGGTTATATAAGGTAGCCGACATATACTCCCAAGGCACTCTGTTGACTTTCACTCAGCTCCAGCAGAAACTTGAACCTCTTCCATTACCATGATATTAATGAGTTTTTTGGGTTCATTGAGAACATGGTTGTTGTTCAATAATAAAATTAATCCTCAAAAATACAACTTGCCTAATAATCCTGCACTCCCTGTACTGTGCACCACGACCAGAATAGTGATCGCTAAATACTGGAAAACGGAGGTACCGTCGTGGTCAGAAGTAATAGCTAGAATTAAGTTGGTGTACTCAATGTATGAATCTGCTGCACAGATTCAAGATACGGAGGTCCGATTTCAGAAAGTCTGGTTTTATTGGATGCTGGAGGGGGATAATAGTCTGACTTCTGTGGAAGCTGAGGGGGAGGTGGAGCGGAGAGGGGAGAGAGATAGTGTTCAAGGGGAGAGAAGAGGTGGCGAGGAATGGAACTAGTTGTTAACTTTAGGAGCAAGATAAGAGGAGCAAACAACTCCTTGAAGTGTTTAAAACACAAAATACAACGTTGAAATATTAAGGTATAAGTTTGAACTGTGCATTGATTATTGTTTTTATGTTTAAACAGTTTTAGTTTTAAGTTATTGTTATTGAGGCTGGGAATCTTTGAAGATTATACCTCCTGCATATTACATGCTCCCCAAGTAGATAATATATGATGGGTTTTGTTAAGAAAATGTTTGAGGGATCATCTGTTTATGTTTAAACAACACACTCTCACCTGAAAATGTACAGCAGACTGCACAAAGTGAAAGGGACTACTCTCATTAAAACAAAAATGGGGAAACCTGTTTGCTGACCTCTACAGTAGCTTTATATAGTAACTTGGTCGTGTTTCCAAGTAAAGAAGAGACTTTTTGGAATCAGAAGTGCTATTGAAAGGCATTCCTTTTTGAAATGTGATTATTGTTCCCCAAGTTCTGATGTTTTCTAATGATTGAAATTCTGTATCTTCTCTTCTTTTGATGTTATTGTTGGAGGAGTGTGATTAATAAAAATATATTTCAATTAAATAAAGCATTTTATTTTTGTTCTGCAATGTCCCATTAAGTTCACCACTTCTTGTTAACTCATGATGAGTGTTAAGAGACAAAAACAACACAAAAACAAAAAATAAACAAACATGAATACAGGTTTTTTGTATAATTAAAAAAAACTGTTTTTGTAGAAAATGTCTAGCACCCTGTTCTATCACAGGCTATAAGATACAATTACCATCTGATCCATTACACATAATGCAAGTGTAAGGCTGATTGTCTGACTGGAACAAAACTAAGGGCCTTACATTCCATCCATTGCAAATAGAGCGTGTGGCTGGTGTGTGCTGCTTACAATGCTGCAGAAGGGTGAGCTGGGTTAGGTTTTATTCATTTAAGGGGTCATGGTCTCTTCCTCTTTCTACTTCAGAACCCGCTTTGTTTTTTCCCACCCTCACTTCCTATTTTCTTTTTGATGGTGTAAGTCTTAACTTATCTCAAAAACAGTATATATACTTTACCCCCAAAGCTTGGTGTTTAATACAATTCACAAAATGCACAAAAGACATGTGTGAGGAGATTAACCATCTCCAAACTCCCAAATGTTGAACATGCTGATATCACTAGGTGATGCAGTGGAAAATAGTGCCCACAAGCCATGTTGGGCTAGATTACAAGTGGAACACTAATTTATTGAGAGCCTGCAAATGGCCAAATTCGCCCTTTAGCGGGTGTGCAATTAATAACCTAGAATCCAAGCCAAGTGGCAGCAAAAATATTTATTTAGAAAAACAGCACAGTGACAAACAGCAGTGATGTTTCAGGAGAATCTCCCTTACTCATGCTATAAAACATATTAATTTCCTCCAATTTATAGACATGAACCACTAGGTGGCGATCTAGAGCACATACATTTTTAACTCTTTATATTTCCTCCTTAAAGGTACTTTTTCTTAGGTACATTCTATATACAGTTAAAACCAATACAACTTACTCCTAACAGGTTCCTAGGGATCTTTACTAACAAAACTATTGAATACACCTTATCGTCTCTTTTTCCTGTTCTTCACTATTTTAACGTATCTTTATACATGTAATTAATACAGAACATTTCAAATTAATACCTGCAGTTCAAACATACTTATTTCACCCCATTTCAACTATCACATATTTATTTACAAAAAAACCCAGAAATATCCCAATCTCTATTCAGACCATTCGGTTCCATGGTCCCTAATTTGAAAATCCAAAAGGCTTCACGTTGCTTCAGCATCAATTCCCTATCACCTCCTGTCCGGGGCATAGGCACACATTCTATAATTTGAAATTAATTAAATGACTCGTTTTTATGAAATTATATGCTACTGGGGCTTTTTTATTCCTTGTTTGATATTGCTTTTGTGTTCAATTATTCTATCCTTAATGTTCCTTGTTGTCTCCCCTATATAGCCATGCCCACAGGGACATTTAATAATGTACACTGCAAATTGTGTATAACGTATGAAAACCTCTAATCCAGTGGCTGGTCATTGCTACTGGGAACTTGCGGTAGCAATTTGCGCTCAAAAAATTAACCAGAGGTCAGACCTCTGGTTAATTTTTTTTAATTGCCCGCAAAATACAGTGTGTAGTACTTATTAAAAAAAAAATTAACATAAAAAAACTGCTTGAAGCAGTTATCAGGGGTTAAGTTGGCGGGTTTGGGGTGTGGGAGACTTATCTGAAAATGTCTGATGGCATGTGAATGATGCTCCCAATGGAGCCTATAGAACCGCACTCTCATAAAAGCAATGCTCCCGTGCAATGCAAATGTGAGGTCCCGTTCTCCCGTTCACCTAACTCGTAATAGCAGCTCAAATTTGCATGCGCTAATATTACAAAGTGGAGCACAAATATCGCTTTAGCATAAGCAATATTTTGCGCTCCACTTGTAATCTGAACCTTAATTGTTTAGATCAGCGGTTCCCAACCTTTTTTCTCTCCTGTACCCCTTGATTAGGCTTTTCATTTATGAGTACCCCCTCTCTTCATTACCCCCACCCCTCAAAATAAAGGAAGCACTTTTTTATAGGGGAGGTAAGCTATACCTAAATTGCATACGACTGTACGCGTATCAACAGGATTAAAGCTCAGATCTTATTCTCAGGAGTCCTGCTGTGTGGCTGGTGCCCCTGGTTGCTCCTAAACAAGGCCCTGGGGGGGAGTCAAAGTGTAATGATCATAAAAATGAATATTTAAATTTGTGAGATCAGATCGATATTAACCACCCAGCCACTATGAACGTTTTTAGTTGGAAGTGAAGCAATCTGAATCAAGCAAGCACTAGAAGCAGTACTTTACTTACCGGCACTGACTTAGACCTGCCTCGCCTGTGTGATTCGCAATCTCAACGGCTCTATCACACGTGTCCACGTACCTATGCTGCTGCAGTGCCGCTTCTATTTGAGCACTTGCAGTCAAAATTGTGTGCATGGGACAGAGGTGGGTGGAACAGGAGGCTAAGCTGTCTGGTGACACAGGGTGATCATTAATATGTGAACCGGAGTCATCTACACCCGGTCCACATATTTCAGGTGCAGGGGCTCCCATCTGCCTATATGCCAGGCCAGGACTTCATTTGTCACTTTCCGGCTAAATGCTCCTTCCTTCCACAGTTCCACGATGCTTATTAGTTGATGACCCATTGAGAGTGCCCCCCCGACCCTCCCCCCGCATCTTCCGCCATTACCAACAATATTTTTGCGTACCCCCAACCGGCCTGCCAAGTACCCCCAGGGGTACACGTACCCCAGGTTGGGAACCGCTGGTTTAGATGAATAATGCAGTGGGAAGGCAAAATAATAATTAGGGACATTCTATCATAAATATATGATATTTTCAGGAATTGCATACAGAAAGAGAAGTGCAATGAAAAGCAGCTCAATAGCTTGTTTTATGGCGAGTTACCAGCTAGTAACAGCCTCTCTTAACCCAAATGTGCTTTTCACAAAGGAGAAATTTCCTGTAGTATATCAGTCTGATCCCGCCTAGTAAGGTCAGTCCAGCCCAGAAATATCAGGCAATCCTCCTCTGAACAAGGAACATGACAACCTCACACATTCTTTTCGGCCATCTGTCAGTGAGGTGCAGCCGTATTCCTCTAAGAATATTGGGCAAGGAGTCCACATCTGGTTTTCCCCATCGCCCTTAGGGAGACTTCCCCAGGGTCATAATACAAATGCAAACAAAGAGAGAAGCGCTCTACCAGGAATTATCTGAAAAACGAATAATGAGTTACACGTTTTCTAACATATTTACTATGTTTAATGATGCGCTCAACTATATAGGTACTTTTTTTATGATGTTTTTTCTTGTGTGAGAGTTGATGAGGATTCTTCATGACATACTTGGAATCATTTTTAGATGCTCACATTTTTTTAATTGGCTATATGTTTTTGCTTTGATGCTTTGTGAAGCAGTTTGATATATTGATTTACTTTTAAATGTGGATTATCTTTTTAACTCCTTAATATAGCAAAGAGATTTGTTGCAGAGTAGATAAACAACATGCTGACCAACCACTCATTTGAAGAGACAGTGAAGTAAAAATTAAATTATAGACAGAGCATTCAATTTACTTATATTATTCAATTTGCTTTGTTCTCTTGGTATCCTTTGTTTAAAATCATGGCGAGTAGGCTCAGGATTAGAAATACACTACTGGGAGCTAGCTGCTGATTGGTGGCTGCATATTTTTGCCTCTTGTCATAGTTCAGCGAGCTTCCAGGAGTGCATTGCTGCTTCTTAAACAAAGGATACCAGATAAATGAAGTAAATTTGATAAACTGGAAAGTTGCTTAAAATTGCATCCTCTGTCTGAATTATGGAATAGTATTTTTTAAAATCCCGTCCAGTAAATAAGAAAAAACAAAACAGCGTCGTAATACACTTCAAAAATATGTAGCATTTTCTGCTGAGCCATTCTTAGTACATAGTGATAAAAATCCAATACTGTAGTAGCCATCAACATATCTATTTTTTAAAGACTCTGCTTTGTGTGATCTCAACCATCAATTCATGTTTTGTAGTGGAGTAATAAACTAAAAGGCTATTATTCTTTATGTCTACCTACTACGGTTATGTAATCAATGTTAGGGATCAATAGATGTATTAATCAATGTTTCTTATTTAAGTCATATGGAATAAATAAAGCAAATTTTATATGATCTCTGCAGGTTACTCATCCATTCAGATACACAAAACATTTATAGTGAGTAAAGTATAATCCCTACAATTACACACTATTTTACTAATGAAATAAAACACTCTTTCTTTAGACTGGGTATAAAGGGCTCAGT
Organism: Bombina bombina; assembly: GCF_027579735.1. Lineage (NCBI taxonomy): Eukaryota > Metazoa > Chordata > Amphibia > Anura > Bombinatoridae > Bombina > Bombina bombina. The sequence continues at coordinate 968,599,499 of NC_069499.1, read as the reverse complement.
CATAACAGTATCAATGAATACATAAACAACTTTATAAGAACTTGATAAACCTTCTATAAATACCTCAGATATACGCTGCAGAATCTGCAGATATTAGCGCTGCGGAATCTGTTGGTGCTCTACAAATAACTAATAATAAAAAATATACTTGCCTGATAAACCAACACGATATATCTGTCTCTGTCGTAAAGCCAGGCATGCATCAAAACCCAAATTTCTCTCCTGTCAGATCAGGAGGTATCATCCTTAAACTAAGTTTCTTACAATGAAAGGGCAAGCACCTGCCACCCGGCAGTGACAATCACCATAGCCTTTATCATCTCCTAAACCTCTTTCCTATACCTCAAAATAACTATTTAATGGCTTATGGTGGGTCAAAAACCTCTCCTTTGGGACCCTCATGCAGGGTTACATGAATTAAAAACATAAACAAGGAATACTGCAAAAAGAAATGCATTAATAAGAAGACTTTTGCAAACAAGTCTGGTGAGCAGACCATAGCCTGCACAACACTTCTTTTATAGAAGATTACAAATGCCGCTTTCGATACTAGTGATTCTGAAACCTAATCCAAATATATTCCAGCTTTCAAAAAAACAAAAACATGTTGCCCCAAACTCTGTTTTCCATAATAGAACTGAAGTGCCATATATGTGTATCACATCAGCATTTAAGTAGCAAATGAGGTAGGCTGACCATAATGCCGCTTTAAAAAGGGACATATATGAAAAATACATATGTCAGGACTGTTTTCAGGGCTGTTTAAAGAAATGTCTTGTATAAGAACCCTGACATATGTATTTTTCATATGTGTCCCTTCTTAAAGCGGCAATATGGTCAGCCTATAATGAGGGTGCAACCTAGAAATGAAACTTAAACAGAGTAAATAACCAACGGAACAATTACTCCATATGTGTATATTAATAAACCAGGATTTGGGTTATAATACAAATGTCCACAATCAATGGCTAAACACAAGCTGCTCTACTTCATCTCAAAAGATGGCCTTTAAGTTGCAGTTGAACTGTACCTGACTCTAAAAAGGGATATTTCAGGGATATCTGCAATCGACAATAACACTTCTTGGATGATGAGTCTTCCTACTGCTCTTAATTCCAATTTGATAATAAGAGCTTGAAATTGGAGTCTATAAAATAGTGTGCCAACTGAATTAGTCTTAAAATTAAACAACATAGGGCTCTTTTCCATTGAGCCGTAATAAGGTTTTACGTGCGTTCGCAAACCGTTAAATAAGCTGTCGGAAGCAATATCGTTCACCGACTGCTTCCAACGGCCTGTTATAACTCAATTTCAGCAACTGGACTCCGGCTGCCAAAACATTATCGTGTCCATACAAAGTATCAGAAGCCGGTAATCTTTAAATAAAACCAGGTTTCCAATGACCGCGCAAACAGTTAATACTCTGTCGGAGGCTGCCAATACATTAACAAAAATTACACCCTGCTCAACTAGGTGTAAAAAACAAAATTTATGCTTACCTGATAAATTTATTTCTCTTGTGGTGTATCCAGTCCACGGATTCATCCATTACTTGTGGGATATTCTCCTTCCCAACAGGATGCTGCAAGAGGATTACCCACAGCAGAGCTGTCTATATAGCTCCTCCCCTAACTGCCACTACCAGTCATTCGACCAAAGACAAGCAAGAGAAAGGAGAAACTATAGGGTGCATTGGTGACTGTAGTTTAAAAATAAAAAACACCTGCCTTAAAATGACAGGACGGGCCGTGGACTGGATACACCACAAGAGAAATACATTTATCAGGTAAGCATAAATTTTGTTTTCTCTTGTAAGGTGTATTCAGTCCACGGATTCATCCATTACTTGTGGGATACCAATACCAAAGCTATAGGACACAGATGAAGGGAGGGACAAGGCAGGCGCTTAAACGGAAGGCACCACTGCCTGTAAGACCTTTCTCCCAAAAATAGCCTCCGAAGAAGCAAAAGTATCAAATTTGTAGAATTTAGAAAAAAGTATGAAGCGAAGACCAAGTCGCCGCCTTACAAATCTGTTCAACAGAAGCCTCATTTTTAAAAGCCCATGTGGAAGCCACCGCTCTAGTGGAATGAGCTGTAATTCTTTCAGGAGGCTGCTGGCCAGCAGTCTCATAAGCTAAGCGAATTATACTTCTTAACCAAAAGGAAAGAGAAGTTGCTGAAGCCTTTTGGCCTTTCCTCTGTCCAGAGTAGACAACAAACAATGCAGATGTTTGACGAAAATCTTTAGTAGCTTGTAAATAAAACTTTTAAAGCACGAACCACGTCAAGATTGTGTAATAGACGTTCCTTCTTTGAAGAAGGATTAGGACACAGTGACGGAACAACAATCTCCTGATTGATATTCTTATTAGATACCACCGTAGGAAGTAAACCAGGTTTGGTACGCAAAACTACCTTATCTGCATAAGATCAGATAAGGGGAATCACACTGCAAGGCAGATAACTCTGAAACTCTTCGAGCCGAAGAGATAGCTACCAAAAACAGAACTTTCCAAGATAAAAGCTTGATATCTATGGAATGCTGAGGTTCAAACAGAACCCCTTGAAGAACTTTAAGAACTAAATTTAAACTCCATGGTGGAGTAACAGGTTTAAACACAGGCTTGATTCTAACTGAAGCCTGACAAAATGCCTGAATGTCTGGAACATCCGCCAGACGCTTGTGCAAAAGAATAGACAGAGCAGAAATCTGTCCCTTTAAGGAACTAGCGGACAATCCCTTCTCCAATCCTTCTTGGAGAAAAGATAATATCCTGGGAATCCTGACTTTACTCCATGAGTAACCCTTGGATTCACACCAATGAAGATATTTACACCATATCTTATGATAGATTTTCCTGGTGACAGGCTTTCGAGCCTGAATTAAGGTATCAATGACCGATTCGGAGAAACCACGTTTTGATAAAATCAAGTGTTCAATCTCCAAGCAGTCAGACGCAGAGAAATTAGATTTGGATGTTTGAAAGGACCCTGAAGAAGAAGGTCCTGCCTCAGCGGTAGAGTCCATGGTGGAAGGGATGACATGTCCACCAGATCTGCATACCAAGTCCTGTGTGGCCACGCAGGTGCTATCAAAATCACTGAAGCTCTCTCCTGCTTGATCTTGGCAATCAGACGAGGGAGCAGAGGAAATGGTGGAAACACATAAGCCAGGTTGAAAGACCAAGGCGCTGCTAGAGCATCTATCAGCGCAGCCTTGGGATCCCTGGACCTGGATCCGTAACAAGGAAGCTTGGCGTTCTGATGAGACGCCATGAGATCCAGTTCTGGTTTGCCCCAAAGTTGAATCAACTGTGCAAACACCTCCGGATGGAGTTCCCACTCCCTCGGATGAAAAGTCTGTCGACTTAGAAAATCCGCCTCCCAGTTCTCTACTCCTGGGATATGGATAGCTGATAGATGGCAAGAGTGAACCTCTGCCCATAGAATTATTTTTGAAACCTCCAACATTGCTAGGGAACTCCTTGTTCCCCCTTGATGGTTGATGTAGGCTACAGTCGTGATGTTGTCCGACTGAAATCTGATGAACCTGACCGCAGCTAGCTGAGGCCAAGCCTGAAGATCATTGAATATCGCTCTTAGTTCCAGAATGTTTATCAGAAGGAATGTCTCCATCTGAGTCCACAAGCCCCGAGCCTTCATGGAGTTCCAGACTGCACCCCAGCCCAGAAGGCTGGCATCTGTCGTTACTATTGTCCAATCTGGCCTGCGGAAGGTCATACCCTTGGACAGATGGACCCGAGATAACCACCAGAGAAGAGAATCCCTGGTCTCTTGATCCAGATTTAGTAGAGGGGACAAATCTTTGTAATCCCCATTCCACTGACTGAGCATGCAGAGTTGCAGCGGTCTGAGATGTAGGCGGGCAAACAGCACTATGTCCATTGTCGCTACCATTAAGCCGATTACTTCCATACACTGAGCCACTGAAGGGCGAGAAGTAGAATAAAGAACACGGCAGGAATTTAGAAGTTTTGACAACCTGGCCTCTGTCAGGTAAATCTTCATTTCTACAGAATCTATCAGAGTTCCTAGGAAGGAAACTCTTGTGAGAGGGGATAGAGAACTTTTTTCTTCGTTTACTTTCCACCCATGCGACCTCAGAAATGCCAGAACAATGTCTGTATGGGAATAATCTCTATCTTGAAGGATGGGACCCTGAGAAATTTGTTTAGGATCTTGAGATCTAAGATTGGTCTGAAGGTTCCCTCTTTCTTGGGAACCACAAACAGATTTGAATAGAAGCCTTGCCCCTGTTCCTCCTTTGGAACTGGGTGGATCACTCCCATAACTAGGAGGTCTTGAACACAATGTAAGAATGCCTCTCTCTTTATCTGGTTTGCAGATAATTGTGAGAGATGAAATCGTCCTTTTGGGGAAGAAGCTTTGAAGTCCAGAAGATATCCCTGGGACACAATTTCCAAAGTTCAGGGATCCTGGACATCTCTTGCCCAAGCCTGGGCGAAGAGAGAAAGTCTGCCCCCTACTAGATCCGTTACCGGATCGGGGGCTGATCTTTCATGCTGTCTTAGAGGCAGCAGCAGGTTTTTTGGCCTGCTTTCCTTTGTTCCAAGCCTGGTTAGGTCTCCAGACCGGCTTGGACTGGGCAAAATTTCCCTCTTGCTTTGTATTAGAGGAAGTTGAAGCTGCGCCACTCTTGAAGTTTTGAAAGGCACGAAAATTAGGCTGTTTGGTCCTTAATTTGTTGGACCTATCCTGAGGAAGGGCATGACCTTTTCCTCCAGTAATATCAGAAATGATCTCCTTCAGCCCAGGCCCGAATAGGGTCTGCCCCTTGAAGGGAATGTTGAGAAGCTTAGACTTTGAAGTAACGTCAGCTGACCAGGATTTAAGCCATAGCTCCCTACGCGCCTGAAAAGCAAAACCTGAGTTCTTAGCCGTTGGTTTGGTTAAATGAACAACGGCGTCAGAAACAAATGAATTGGCTAGCTTAAGAGCTTTAAGCTTTCAAGGATATCATCCAATGGGGCCTCTTCTAAAGACTCAAACCAGAAGGCCGCAGCAGTGACAGGGGCAATGCATGCAAGGGGCTGGAGAATAAAACCTTGTTGAATAAAAAAATTTCTAAGGTAACCATCTAATTTTTTATCCATTGAGTCTAGAAAAGCACAACTGTCCTCGACAGGGATAGTTGTACGCTTCGCTAGAGTAGAGACTGCTCCCTCCACCTTAGGGACCGTTTGCCACAAGTCCCGTGTAGCAGCATCTATGGGAAACATATTTTTAAAAACAGGAGGGGGAGAGAACGGTACACCTGGTCTATCCCATTCCTTAGTAATAATTTCTGAAAACCTCTTAGGTATTGGAAAAACATCAGTGTAAACAGGCACTGCGTAGTATTTATTTAATTTACACAATTTCTCTGGGACTACAATGGCGTCACAGTCATCCAGAGTTGCTAAAACCTCCCTGAGCAACATGCGGAGGTGTTCAAGCTTAAATTTAAATGTAGACATATCAGAATCAGGTTGAAGTGTCTTCCCTGAGTCAGAAAAATCACCCACAGATAGAAGCTCTCCTTCTTCGGCTTCTGCACATTGTGAGGGTATATCGGACATAGCTACTAAAGCGTCAGAGAGCTCTGTATTTTTTCTAGTCCCAGAGCTGTCTCGCTTTCCTTGTAACCCTGGCAGTTTGGACAATACTTCTGTAAGAGTAGGATTCATAACTGCCGCCATGTCTTGTAAAGTATACACAATGGGCACGCTAGATGTACTTGGTGCCTCTTGAGCGGGAGTTAAAAGCTCTGACACGTGGGGAGAGTTAGTCGGCATAACTTCCCCTTGTCAATTTCCTCTGGTGATAAATCTTTTAAAGCCAGAATATGGTCTTTATAACTTATAGTAAGATCAGTGCATTTGGTAAACATTCTAAGAGGGGGTTCCACAATGGCTTCTAAACATAATGAACAAGGAGTTTCCTCTATGTAAGACATGTTTAACAGACTAGTAATGAGACCAGCAAGCTTTGAAAACACTTTAATTAATGTGAAAAAGCAGAATATAAAAAACGGTACTGTACCTTTAAGGGAAAAAAACAAACACAAAAACTGCAAAACGGTGAAAAAAGCAGTTATCTCTATGAAATGTTTACAGTGTATATAATAGACTAAAATAGCATTGCACCCACTTGCAAATGGATGATTAACCCCTCAGGTTAAAAAACGAAGCAAAAAAAACGGTAAAAACCGTTATAACAGTCACAAGCAAACTGCCACAGCTCTACTGTGGCTCCTACCTTCCCATAAAACGACTTTTTTAGGCACAAAAACCCTTTACAGATGTCCAATATGTCAGGGGACTCCTTCAGGGAAGCTGGATATCTCAAATGTAAGAAACAACTGCGCAATTAGAAAATAGGCCCCTCCCACCATGCACTCAAAGTCAGAGGGCCTTAAAAAACTATTCCTTGGAGTAAAATAACAGCCATGTTGAAAATTAGGCCCCAAATACAGATTTATCACCTCAGTAAAAAACGTTCCTTATATATATAACGTTTTACATACTAAGCCATAATAGAAAGTAATATGAAAATTACCCTTTACTGCAAGCATGATGCCAGTCATTATTAAATCACTGCAATCAGGCTTACCTTAACTATATCAGGCACTGTCAGCATTTTCTAGTTCTTATCATCCTCTAGAAAAAAATATACTTAACATACCTCAGGGCAGTTAATTCCCCATACTCTTCAGTTATGTGTGAGAACAGCAGTGGACCTTAGTTACAACCCGCTAAGATCATCAAAAACCTCAGGAAAATTCTTCTTCTAATTTCTGCCTGAGGTAAAAAAAACAGTACAACGCCGGCACCGTTTAAAAATAACAAACTTTTGATTGAAGATAAACTACATTAATTCACCACATCTCTCTAGCTACTTCCCTTGTCGAGAGCTGCAAGAGAATGACTGGTAGTGGCAGTTAGGGGAGGAGCAGCTCTGCTGTGGGTGATCCTCTTGCAGCTTCCTGTTGGGAAGGAGAATATCCCTCAAGTAATGGATGAATCCATGGACTGGATACACCTTACAAGAGAAAAGGAAAAAGGTGCTTTTTCAGACCTTTTGGCCATTTAAATCTAACCCGACACGTCAAAACCCCTCTATCCGCCATCTCCCCCACATCGCAACTTATAATAAATGTATTAACCACTAAACCGCCATGCCATCACATCGCAACTAACAATAAAATGTATTACCCTCTAAACCACCATTCCCCCACATCAAAATCTAGCTATTTAAACTATTAACCCCTAATACGCCATTGCAAAACACAATCTAGCTATTAAAACTAATAACCTCTAATATGCCATCCCCAGAACACAATTTAGCTATTAAATCTATTAACCCCTAATCAACCATCCCCCACAATGCAATCTAGCTATTAAAACTATTAATTTCTAATCTGCCTCCCCTCCACAATGCAAATAACTAATCATTAGGCCCACTAACACCCCCTAAATTAATACCCATTATATAAATTTAAAAAAATACTAAGTTACAATTAAAATAACAAAATCCTAAATTACAATTAAAATAAAAAATCCTAACATTAATTTAAAAATAAAACCTACAATTAAATAACAATAATTAAATCTAAAATTACAAAAAAATAAAAAGTCTAAAATTACAGAAAAAAATAAACCAAATTATCCAAAATTAAAAAATTAAACCTAATCTAATACCCCTATAAAAATAAAAAAGCCCCCCCAAAATAAAAACACCCCCTAATCAAAGACTAAACTACCAATTGCCCACAAAAGGGCTTTTTGTAAGACATTGCCTTAAAGCGATCATCTCTTTTTCCTAAAAATTAACCCCTAACAGTAAACCCCCCAAACCCCCAAAATAAAAACCTAACACTAAAAAAAACCTAAGCTACCCATTGCCCCTAAAGGGGCATTTGTATGGGCATTAACCTCAAAAGGGAATTCAGCTCTTTTGTGCCTACTGAAATAACAATGTTCTAATCGGAAATAAAAAACACCCACAAAATAAAAATAAAACCTAAGTCTAACCCCTAAATAGGTACTCACCGTTCCTGAAGTAAGGTGGAGAAGATCTTATTCCAGACAGCGATATCTTCATCCAGCACAGGGACCTCTTCTATCTTAATCCAGGACCAAGGCGACGCGGAGTGGTGGTGACCGCAGAACAGGACTGGCAACCTCCTCATACTATCACCACCACACACTGAAGATTGAATGCAAGGTACCCTTTTAAAAACGGGGTACCTTTCATTCCTACAAAAGGGCTTACCAATTGCAAGGTACCCTTTTAAAAACGGGGTACCAATTGCCCACAAAAGGGCTTTTTGTAAGACATTGCCTTAAAGCGATCATCTCTTTTTCCTAAAAATTAACCCCTAACAGTAAACCCCCCAAACCCCCAAAATAAAAACCTAACACTAAAAAAAACCTAAGCTACCCATTGCCCCTAAAGGGGCATTTGTATGGGCATTAACCTCAAAAGGGAATTCAGCTCTTTTGTGCCTACTGAAATAACAATGTTCTAATCGGAAATAAAAAACACCCACAAAATAAAAATAAAACCTAAGTCTAACCCCTAAATAGGTACTCACCGTTCCTGAAGTAAGGTGGAGAAGATCTTATTCCAGACAGCGATATCTTCATCCAGCACAGGGACCTCTTCTATCTTAATCCAGGACCAAGGCGACGCGGAGTGGTGGTGACCGCAGAACAGGACTGGCAACCTCCTCATACTATCACCACCACACACTGAAGATTGAATGCAAGGTACCCTTTTAAAAACGGGGTACCTTTCATTCCTATTGGCTGATATTTTCAAATCAGCCAATAGGATGAGAGCTACTGCAATTCTATTGGCTGATTTGTACAGATTAGAGGGTGTTTTTATTTTAGGGTATTTTTTTATTTTTATAGGGGTATTAGATTAGGTTTAATTTTTTATTTTGTATAATTTGGTTTATTTTTTTTTTCTGTAATTTTAGAAAAAATTTTGTAATTTTAGATTTAATTATTGTAATTTAATCTTAGGTTTTATTTTTAAATTAATGTTAGGATTATTTATTATTATTTTATTTTAATGGTACTTTAGGATATTTTATTTTAATTGTAACTTAGTATATTTTTAATTTATGTGATGGGGGTTAATTTAGGGGTGTTAGGATAGGGGCTTAGTGATTAGTTTTTTGCGTTGTGGTGGATGACAGATTAGAGGTTAATAGTTTTAATAGCTAGATTGGGTTGTGGGGGATGGCGGATTAGGGGTTATTAGTTTTAATAGCTAGATTGCGATGTGGGGGCATGGCGGATTAGGGGTTAATAACTTTAATAGCTACTTTGCTATATGGGGGTTGGTAGATTAGGGGTTAATACATTTATTAGTTATTGCAGTGGGGGGTTGCGGTTGAGAGGTAGATATTGCGCATGCGTTATGTGTTTGATTTTAACCAAGAGCAACGGGGAAAATATATGCGCCGCACTTGTATGCGGTACCGTATATGCGATCGAGTGTAGTGTAAAGTCGGGTTACCATAGTAACCTAATAATGTTTTAAAAATCCGACATCGGGTGAAAGCGTTAACACAACCCTAACTTACACCTACACGAAAAGAGCGACTGCATGCAAAGTGCAAACTATTTCAATGGAAACCTGGTATTAAAACGGATCCATTTTTAACAGCTCAATGGAAACAAGCTCATAGTTGTAGAAATAAAAGAAATAAGGCATATTTGTGATGAGCTTTAAAGTTTTCTGTATTCTGTTTTTGGTGGGTATTTTAGTTATCATTTTGATGCTCAATGGCAGTGTTGACTAACTTCCTAACACATGAGGGCCACATATAAATATTTTAGAAGCCTTAAGAGTCACATATAAATTTATTGCAAGTAAACACACAAATAATAATATATTATCTAAAAATGTAGAATTGCACAAGGCTAGAATTAAGAAAGGTCTGTGATTCTCCGCTCCAGAGAGCTGTGTTGAATTTTGGCTAACTTGTTTGCCCACCAACCAGAAGTCACCAAGGCATTTTTATTGTTGCTTTTTTCCACCTACATTTTTGTATATACGTGCACTCCACAGTAGACTAGGATGGGGACTTGAGCGACACTGCTTTCCTTTCACAGCCTTGGATGGGGAACCTATGGCACAAGTGTCCAAACTGGCACTCAAAACAAATTTGCTGGCCCTCTGCCTCTGGGCTGCTGCCTCATTGGGGCCGATTGCTGTATTTAAATAAACATTTTTTATTATTATAAATCCATAGAACAGGTCATAAATTGTATTCCAAAAAATGGCCATTACCAAAAAAACTGAGGCAGCCATCAAAGCACAAGGAGCATCCAGAAGAGTAGTCAGTGAAAAGGTTATAGTTCAGTACCAGTATATCCATCAGGAAGCAAGTATCACAGCAAAAGGTAGAGGAGTAGTTAAAAGTACAGTGTCAGGTTTCAGCAACCAATAAGTCAGTTCACCAAGTAGGGTTTAGTCAAAAAAGTCTTGGAGCATAGACTAGGATGTAACTAGGGCTCAGAACCAGGAACACAGAGTAGTATCAACAACTCCAAGATAAAATCACCAAGCATCATAATGACATCAGCAAAGACCTTGAAATAAAGATCATGTCACCAAAATTATTGCCGGGTCACTTCCGACATCTAAGTTACAAGTAGCGGTCCCCCTAGAACAGGTGTCACAGACAGACAACTGAAATGAAGAAGTCTGCAGCTACTGCATGCTAAACTTAGGGTACCCCTTCAAAAACTCTTCAGATACCAAGATGCCCATTGCACACCCTGAGCTAGCTCCACCACTCAGCCTTATGTCTTCAATGCAGCCCAGAGGTCCGGCTGTGCTAACAATTTTCACAGTGTGACCCTGGATCTTAGAATTAGCCCAACCACTACCATGCCTAGTTAAGAGTTGAGAGCCCTTATTGTTTATCACGTGTCCCAAAAAAATGCTTAATATATTCATATCCCTTTTTGCTACCTCCTGTCTCTATAACAAACTACATTATTCAATTACTCTTTCTCCCTCTCCACCTTCACTGTTCATTAGCCCATCTACTTTTGTACTCATGAACTTTTCCTAAACACTCTCTCTCCCCATGCACCTTGCCTAAAAAACATTCTCATTACCGCAAATCTGTATCTCATCTCATGTCACTCCCCTCTTACTTGTACTAACTGCTGGTGACATCTCCCCTAATCCTGGTCCCCAACAACTGCCTAGCCGTGCACATCCATGTTTACCATCCCATAGACTCAGAAAACAAAACTCTGACAACCTTACTCACATTCCTCTTGCATTTAAAGCCACTACCCCTTTCACTTGTGCACTCTGGAACTCTCACTCTGTTTGCAACAAGCTCACTTCCATACATGGCCTCTTTATCGACCAATCCCTTAACCTTCTGGCCCTAACAGAAACCTGGCTCTCTCCCCTAGACACAGCATCCACTGCTGCTCTGTCACATGGGGGTCTCCACTTCAGCCACACTCCTAGGTCTGGTAATAGACAAGGAGGTGGTGTAGGTATTTTACTTTCCGCTTGTTGTACCTTTCAACAAATACAACCCATCTCTTCCCTCACGTTTTCCTCATTTGAAACCCACATGATTTGCTTGTTCTCTCCCCTCTCTATACGTGTTGCAGTCATATACCGACCCCCTGGCTCCTCAACTCTATTTCTAGATCACTTGGCTGCCTGGCTACCTTATTTCCTTTCCTCAGACACCCCTGCCCTCATTCTTGGCGACCTCAACATTCTTGGCGACCATAGAAAATTAAAAAAAATCCATAATCTAAAAAAAAGAACACCCAAAGCAAAAAAACATATCTAACACTAAACTCCAAGATGTTACTCACCAAAGATGAATCCAGATGGTGGCTTTTATATAGGGGTACCCTTGCATTCCTATTGGTTAATTTCATGTTCAAATTCAAATCAGCCAATAGAATGAAAGCTTTTTCTATTGGCTGATTTGAATTTGAATATGAATTGCGTTTGTGTGATCGCTTTTACTTTCAACTTGTAATACAAGCACACATTACAGCTCAACGCTACCCATAGAAAATATGGGCAGTGTAAATTTCCATGAGTTCACACAAATGAATTAGCAGTAATTTTAGCAGAGTGCCACTTGTAATATGGATAGCGCTCCCCTTGTAATCTAGCCCTAAATGGTAAAATTATAACTCCTTCAATATTTTAAATTGCCTTTGATCAATAGTATACTGTGTACTGAACTTTATAATAGATGTTCAAAACCAGGAAAATTGCAAATGTGGAACTACATTCAACAAAAAATTGTAAAAACAAATACTTCTAGATTTTGACAGGCTGTAACTATGAGATTATTGTGGCTATAGAAAACTTTGCAAAATGAGTTGAAATTTACATGATATTATACCTAAATGAGCATGGTCAGAAATATAGCGGTGGTTCGCCTCCTTTTTTTACTTCTCTCTTAGCTTATCCATTCTGGGCTGGAACAGCAGCAGATACAGTAATAGACTTCGAACCACCAGACCTTTGTAAAACAAACATGCTGACAATTACAGGGCCATTATGTCATGTTATTATTTGTTAGCTCATGTAATTTTTTGCACTAGCTGCCCTGCAACTCTGATCCTTTACATTTTTAGATAAAAAGTATTTCTTTTAACACTTAATAACTATAAAAGTGCTACATTTCTTTGCTTCAGCATTTTCAGAATTCCTAGTCACTGAAGGTGCTAACAAAACTGTCAGATTTCCACAACATTTGTTCATCCAATCAAAGTTATTGTCAAGGGAAAGTTTAAAGTCCTGTTAAATTAATTATATAACTTAGAGGAATAAAGTTTTATAAATTGAAATGAATATTCTCTGAATGTAATTATGTTTTAGGGACAACCCCGGTATTACTCTTTAAAAACATTGTGCAATGCAAAGTATGTTAGAAAAATTAATTCTTTAGCATTTTTGTGCTGATCTTGTAGTTTACCCAAGTGCTCAGTTACAGGCATGAAATATTTATAAATTTTACTCTGGATGCACAGTTGCACACCCTAATACAACATATTGTGCATGCCTATGATGGTAGGTATTAGGTTAGGTCCAAAGACACTAATTAGGCTGCTCAGGGGTCTCATTGTTCAAGTTTAAAAGTCTTTGAGGTTCTCGTTACCTATCTTTTCCATCCTATCACCTGTGGACATTTCTTCCATTAGCATAAATTGGCCAAGATTAAAAATGATGTGCAACTGTTACAGCCAGGAATGCAAACGGTCTTGAGGTACTATATTTTACCTCTAGAACCTGTATTACAAGTGAAAAAAAATGCAAATTGCAATTGTCCTTTCAAACTATACAACGGTATCAATGTATTAGCATAAATTGGCCAAGATTAAAAGTGATGTGGAACTGTTACAGCCAAAAATGCAAAAAATCTTGAGGTTACTATGTTTTACCACTAGAACCTGTATTACAAATAAAGAAAATGCAAATTGCAATTGTCCTTTCAAATTCTACAATGGTATCAATTTAAACATTGAATGGCCATTGTATTAGTGATTTGGATTTGTACAAGGTGCAACTAACAGGTTTCTAGTAACTTGACAAAGGTATTTACATTTAAGGGACAATTTACTCCAGAATTTGTATTGTTTAAAAAGATAGATAATCTCTTTATTAACCATTCCCCAGTTTTGCATAACCAACACTTTATTATTAATACACTTTTCACCTCTGTGATTACCTTGTTTCTAAGCGTCTGCAGACTGCCCCCTTATCTCAGTTCTTTTGAAAGACATGTATTTTAGCCAATCAGTGCTGCTTCTAAATAACTCCATGGGAGTAAGCACAATGTTTATCTATATGACACACATGAACTAGCAGTGTCTAACTGTCAAAAACTGTTCAAATGCACTGAGATAAGAGGCAGTTCAACGGCTTAGAAATTAGCATATGAGCCTACCTAGGTATAGCTTTCCACAAAGAATACCAAGAGAACAAAGCAAATTTGATGATAAAAGTACATTTGGAAATTTGTTTAAAATTGCATGACCTATCTGAATTATGAAAGTTTAATTTAGACTTGACTGTCCCTTTAACTTTCAGCTCTGGCAAGTTGCTTTGAAGCGAGGAAACTTTAATTTCAATTTGTAGTAAAAGTGCACAGATGCTCGCAACATACTAGGTATGATTGAAGATAGGAATATCTATTTTAAAATACATAGAACATATTCTTCTATGTGCAGAGCATTGTAATGTGCAATGTTTACAGTAAATACATAGTTAAAACTTTTATTAATTATGGATATTGCATAAATATGATTTCACGTTTTCATCTACTTAAAGGGACAGTAAAGTCAAAACTAAACTTTCATGATTCAGATAGGGTATGTAATTTTGTACAACTTTCCAGTTTACTTTTATCATCAAATTTGTTTTGTTCTTTTGGTATTCTTAAAGCAAAACCTCGTTAGGCTCATATGATAATTTCTAAGCTCTTGAAGGCCACCTCTTACCTGAATGCATTTTATAGGTTTGTCACAGCTAGAGGACGTTAGTTCATGTGTGCCATATAGATAACATTGTGCTCACCCCGTGGAGTTATTTAAGAGTTAGCACTAATTCCTTGAAATGCAAGTCTGTCAAAATATCTGAGATAAGGAGGCAGTCTGCAGAAGCTTAGATACAAGGTAATCACAGAGGTAAAAAGTGTATTAATATAACAGTGTTGGTTATGCAAAACTGGGGAATGGTAAATAAAGGGATTATCTATCTTTTTAAATAATAGCATGTTTGTTGCTTACTGTCCCTTTAACTGCAAAAGGCTCTAATGCACTTCTAAATATGTCAATATATGTGTACATATGTATTTATATTTTTATATATCTGTAAATACATATATACGCATATAAATAAATAAATACATATGTACACACCTATAGACATACACAAACACGCATATATATATATATATATATATATATATATATATATATATATATATATAAATAAATATATTTGCACACATACATATACATATTTTGACATGTATATGTATGTATCTAACACCTGAGACCTCACGTCTTTGAACCCTTATAACTTTTTGGTGTAATATTTTTTAATAAGTTTATTAGATAGGGATATTATGTGAAACTGTACTTTGTAATGTATATTTTATATCTTTTGGATACTTTTTTGTTTCGCAAAACAGTTAACCGGACCTCTGAGGTTGCGCAAACCCGACGCACATTAACTTCAATTGTGCTCAAGTGATCACGTTCACTTTTAACTTACTCAATACGAGCAAAAAAAACCTATTTGGCCTATTTAAGAAAGTGTGAGCGGACATGATTCGATATTGTGGATCATGTCCGCTGCACATCGATAAATGCAGACAGCATACATTGATTGCATTTATCATTGCACCAGCAGTTCTTGTGAACTGCTGGTACAACACTGCCCTCTGCAGATTTGCGGCCAATTGGCCACTAGCAGGGGGTGTCAATCAAACTGATCGTATTGAATCGGGTTGATTTCCGGCGATGTCTGTCTGCTGCCTTAAAGCAGGCGGACAGGTTATGGAGCAGCGGTCCTTAGACCGCAGCTTCATAACTTGTGTTTCTGGAGAGCATCAAGCTCCATACGGAGCTTGATAAATATGCCCCTATGCGTGCAAACTGCTTCGTTAAACCCATTTTCGCTTGCGTGCAACAGTTAGCACACCACTCGTAATCTAGCCCCTAATAATTACATAACATCAAAGTTTAGGTAAAAATCGATGACCTGAAGATTAGGAAAACAATTGGCTAGATTACGAGTTTTTGTCGGTAATGGTGTGCGGTGTTAACGAGCATTTTTTTCTCACCGCTCACTTAAGACAACACTGGTATTATAGGCTTTTCTAAACCCGGCGTTAGCCGCAAAAAAGTGAGCGGAGAGCAAAATTTAGTTCCACATCTCACCTCAATACCAGCGCTGCTTACAGTAGCAGTGAGCTGGCAAAACGTGCTCGTGCACAATTTCCCCATAGGAATCAAAGGTGCAGATTCGGCTGAAAAAAAACCTAACACATGCAGAAAAGCAGCGTTCAGCTCCTAACACAGCCCCATTGATTCCTATGGGGAAACACATTTTATGTCTACACCTAACACCCTAACATGAACCCCCAGTCTAAACAACCCTAATCTTACATTTATTAACCCCTAATCTGCTGTCCCCGACATCGCCGACACCTGCATAATATTATTAACCCCTAATCTTCCGCTCTGGACAACGCCGCCACCTACATTATACTTATGAACCCCTAATCTGTCACCCCCAACATTGCCGACACCTACATTATATTTATTAACCCCTTATCTGCCGCCCACAATGTCGCCGCAACCTACCTACATTAATTAACCCCTAATCTGCCGCCCCCAATGTAGTCGCCACTATAATAAAGTTATTAACCCCTAAATCTAAGTCTAACCCTAACCTTAACACCCCCTAACTTAAATATGATTTAAATAAATCAAAATAAAATTACTATAATTAATTCAATTATTCCTATTTAAAACTAAATACTTAACTATAAAATAAACCCTAAGCTAGCTGCAATATAACTAATAGTTTAATTGTAGCCATTTTAGGATTTATTTTTATTTTATAGGCAACTTTATATTTATTTTAACTAGGTACAATAGTTATTAAATAGTTATTAACTATTTAATAACTTCCTAGTTAAAATAAATACAAATATACCTGTAAAATAAAACCTAACCTAAGTTACAATCCTAACCTAAGTTACAATTATACCTAACACTACACTATAATTAAATAAATTACCTAAATTAACTAGAATTAATTACAATTAAATTAAATAAACTAAATTAGGAGAAAAAAAACACTAAATTACAGAAAATAATAAAATAATTACAATTTGTTTAAACTAATTACACCTAATCTAATCCCCCTAACAAAATAAAAAAGCCCCCCAAAATAAAAAAGCCCTACCATACACTAAATTACAAATAGCCCTTAAAAGGGCTTTTTGCTGGGCATTGCCCCAAAGTAATCAGCTCTTTTACCTGTAAAAAAGAATACAATAACCCCCCCCAATATTACAACCCACCAACCACATACCCAACCCTACTCTAAAACCCACCCAATCCCCCCTTAATGAAACCTAACACTACCCCCTTGAAGATCACCCTACCATGAGACGTCTTCACCCAACCGGGCAGAAGAGGTCCTCCAGAAGGGCAGAAGTCTTCATCCAGACGGCATCTTCTATCTTCATCCATCCAGAGTGGAGCGGGTTCATCTTCAAGACATCCGGCGCGGAGCATACTCTTCGTTCGATGGTGACTGGAACAATGACGGGTCCTTTAAATGACGTCATATAAGATGGTGTCCCTTCAATTCCGATTGGATGATAGAATTCTATCAACCAATCGGAATTAAGGTAGAAAAATTCCTATTGGCTGATCCAATCAGCCAATAGGATTGAGCTCGCATTCTATTGGCTGTTCCACTCAGCCAATAGTATGCAAGCTCAATCCTATTGGCTGTTTTAATCAGCCAATAGGATTGAACTTCAATCCTATTGGCTGATTGGATCAGTCAATAGGATTTTTTCTACCTTAATTTCGATTAGAATTCTATCAGCCAATCAGAATTGAAGGGACGCCATCTGGATGTCGTCATTTAAAGGACCCGTAATTGTTCCAGTCGCCGTCGAATGAAGAGGATGCTCCGCGTCGGATGTCTTGAAGATGGACCTGCTCCCCTCCGGATGGATGAAGATAGAGGATGCTCTCTGGATGAAGACTTCTGCCTGTCTGGAGGAACTCTTCTGCCCGGATAGGATGAAGACTTCGGACCGTCTGGAGGACCACTTCTGCCCGGTTGGGTGAAAACATCTCAAGGTAGGATGATCTTCAAGGGGGTAGTGTTAGGTTTTATTAAGGGGGGATTGGGTGGGTTTTGGAGTAGGGTTGGGTGTGTGGGTGGTGGGTTGTAATGTTGGGGGGGTATTGTATTTTTTTTTACAGGTAAAAGAGATGATTACTTTGGGGCAATGCCCCGCAAAAAGCCCTTTTAAGGGCTATTTGTAATTTAGTGTAGGGTAGGGATTTTTTTATTTTGGGGGGCTTTTTTATTTTATTAGGGGGATTAGATTAGGTGTAATTAGTTTAAACAAATTGTAATTATTTTATTATTTTCTGTAATTTAGTTTATTTAATTTAATTGTAATTAATTGTAGTTAATTTAGGTAATTTATTTAATTATAGTGTAGTGTTAGGTGTAATTGTAACTTAGGTTTGGTTTTATTTTACAGGTATATTTGTATTTATTTTAACTAGGAAGCTATTAAATAGTTAATAACTATTTAATAACTATTGAACCTAGTTAAAATAAATACAAAGTTGCCTGTAAAATAAAAATAAATCCTAAAATGGCTACAATGTAACGATTAGAATAATTTATTTAATACTAGTAATTTTATTTACATTTATTTAAATTATATTTAAATTAGGGTGGTGTTAGGGTTAGACTTAGATTTAGGGGTTAATAACTATTATAGTGGCAGCGACATTGGGGGCGGCAGATTAGGGGTTAATGATTGTAGGTAGGTGTCGGCGATGTTAGGGATGGCAGATTAGGGGTTAATAAAATTTAACTAGTGTTTGCGAGGCAGGAATACGGCAGTTTAGGGGTTAATATATTTATTAATGTGGCTGCGATGTCTGATCGGCAGATTAAGGGTTAAAAATTTTATTTAAGTGTTTGGGGGCTTGGTTTAGGGGTTAATAGGTATTTTATGGGTGTTAGTGTACTTTTTAGCACTTTAGTTAAGAGTTTCATGTTACGGCATTAGCCCATAAAACTTTTAACTACTGACTTTTAAATGCGGTAGGAGTTTTGACAGGAGAAGATCTACCGCTCACTTTTTCCAAGACTCGTAATACCGGCGTTAGGAAAATCCCATTGAAAAGATAGGATACGCAATTTACGTAAGTGGAATTGTGGTATGCTCGAGTCGCGGAAAAAAAGTGAGCTGTACACCTGTACCTGCCAGACTCGTAATACCAGCGGGCATTAAAAAGCAGCGTCGGGACCTCTTTTTAAGGCTAACGCAAGTCTCGTAATCTAGGCCTATATAATTAAAATCTTGAAAGGTTTCAAATGCTGTATACTGCTACCAAACTACATATAAGGTGAAAATAATTAATTTGTTTATTGTATCACTATATTTTTTATGAATAAGATGATAAAAAAAATTAAAAAATTAAAACAACTACAAAACTAGGTAATAAAACAGACTATGAAGATTTGTTTGCCCCCAGAGGATAGATGTAAACACAAAATTGTGATCACTTCCTACAGATATTATTATATCATGCATTTCAGGGAAAGCGATGTGCTCAATACACATTTATTTTTTCATTATTAGGCTTCAGATACACACATTTTATTGCAAGGAATTAATTTTTGTGTTGTAAAAAAACTAGAATAATTTGAAATTGTTGGTTTTCCACATATCCTTTATTTTTTTATCCTGACAGCTTTAACTTCAAGAAATTTCAGAAATTTACAGATTTTATTTTTCTATTTAAAGAACATAGAAAGTATTACACCTTTTTAAATGCAATAAACTTACACTGAACTCAATGAGAATCATCATTTGAATGTTATATTTTTTACAGAGTGAAAGTTATCAGTTGTTTACAAACATTTAGGATCAGATTACAAGTGGTGCGCTAAATATTTTATTTGCTTGCACTTTAAGGCCTCTATTTATCAAGCCGTCAACCTCAAATATGCTGGAATTCCGCAGCGTATTTGTGGCGAGGCTGATTCGCCATAGTTATCAAGCCCTATAGACCGGCAAAAGTGACATAACATACGATCCGCCGGTCTCAGTCCGACAAAGATCGATGGTTACGTCACTATGTTCCGAACGCAAGTTCAGCACAATCTGACTACTTTTGTAAGTTATCAAAGAACAACCAGGTACGCTCGCCACTATTCCGGCCCAGCGTACCTGGTTTTCAATCCGTCGCCCTGGAGGCGGCGGATCCCATAGGAATCAATGGGAGTCTGACAGCAGCGAAAGTTGATGTTCGCTGCTGCCCGATATCCCATTGATTCCTATGGGAAATGTCTGCACCTAACACCCTAACATATACCCCGAGTCTAAACACCCCTATCCTGCCCCCCCTACACCTCCGCCACTATATTAAAGTTATTAAACCCTAAACCTAAGTCTAACCCTAACCCCCCTAACTTAAATATAATTTAAATATATCTAAATAAAATTACTATTATTAACTAAATTATTCCTATTTAAAACTAAATATGAATATGTACCTATAAAATAAACCCTAAGATAGCTACAATATAACTAATAGTTACATTGTAGCTAGCTTAGGGTTTATTTTCATTTTACAGGCAACTTTGTATTTATTTTAACTAGGTACAATAGTTATTAAATAATTATTAACTATTTAATAGCTACCTAGCTAAAATAAATACAAAATTACCTGTAAAATAAATCCTAACCTAAGTTACAATTACACCTAACACTATACTATAATTAAATAAATTAAATTAATTAAATACAATTACCTACAATTAAATAAAATTAACTAATATTAACTAAAGTACAAAACAAACAAAACACTAAATTACAGAAAATAAAAAAATTACAAAAATTTTAAACTAATTACACCTAATCTAAGCCCCCTAATAAAATAAAAAAATCCCCCCAAAATAATAAAATTACCTACCCTATACTAAATTACAAATAGCCCTTAAAAGGGCCTTTTGCGGGGCATTCCCCCAAAGTAATCAGCTCTTTTACCTGAAAAAAAAGAAATACAACCCCCGCAACATTAAAACCCACCACTCACACACCCAACCTTACTCTAAAACCCACCCAATCCCCCCTTAAAAAAACCTAACACTACCCCCTTGAAGATCACCCTACCTTGAGCCGTCTTCACCCAGCCGGGCAGAAGTCTTCATCCGATCCGGCCAGAAGTCTTCATCAAACGACGAATGACGGTTCCTTTAAATGACGTCATCCAAGATGGCATCCCTTGAATTCCGATTGGCTGAAAGTATTCTATCAGCCAATCAGAATTAAGGTAGGAAAAATCCTATTGGCTGAAGTTCAATCCGATTGGCTTATCCAATCAGCCAATAGGATTCACCTCGCATTCTATTGGCTGATCGGAACAGCCAATAGAATGCAAGGTCAATCCTATTGGCTGATTGCATTAGCCAATCAGATTTTTCCTACCTTAATTCCGATTGGCTGATAGAATCAGCCAATCAGAATTCAAGGGACGCCATCTTGGATGATGTCATTTAAAGGAACAGTCATTCGTCGTTTAGTCATCGGGATCGATGGATGCTCCGCGTCGGATGTCTTCAAGATGGTGCCGCTCATCGTTGGATGGAAGAAGATAGAAGATGCCGCTTGGATGAAGACTTCTGCCGCTTGGAGGACCTCTTCTGCCCTGATTCGATGAAGACTTCTGGCCGGATCAGATGAAGACTTCTGCCCAGCTGGGTGAAGACGGCTCAAGGTAGGGTGATCTTCAAAGGGGTAGTGTTAGGTTTTTTTAAGGGGGGATTGGGTGGGTTTTAGAGTAAGGTTGGGTGTGTGGGTGGTGGGTTTTAATGTTGGGGGGTTGTATTTACTTTGGGGCAATGCCCTGCAAAAGGCCCCTTTAAGGGCTATTTGTAATTTAGAATTTTATTATTTTTGGAGAAATTTGTTATTTTATTAGGGGGCTTAGATTAGGTGTAATTAGTTTAAAATTCTTGTATTTGTTTTTATTTTCTGTAACTTAGTGTGTTTTTTTGTATTTTAGTAAATTTTAGTTAATTTTATTTAATTGTAGGTAATTGTATTTAATTAATTTAATTTATTTAATTATAATATAGTGTTAGGTGTAATTGTAACTTAGGTTAGGATTTATTTTACAGGTAATTTTGTATTTATTTTACTAGGTAGCTATTAAATAGTTAATAACTATTTAATAACTATTGTACCTAGTTAAAATAAATACAAAGTTGCCTAAAAAATAAAAATTAACCCTAAGATAGATTCAAATGTAACTATTATTTATATTGTAGCTATCTTAAGGTTTATTTTATAGGTATTTAGTTTTAAATAGGAATAATTTTGTTAATAATAGTAAATGTATTTAGATGTTTTTAAATTATATTTAAGTTAGGGGGGGTGTTAGGGTTAGGTTTAGGGCTTAATTAATTTAATATAGTGGCGGTGGTGTAGGGGGGGCAGATTAGGGGTTAATAAATGTAATGTAGGTGGCGGCGGTGTAGGGGGGGCAGGATAGGGGTTAATAAATGTAATGTAGGTGGCGGCAGTGTAGGGGGGGCAGGATAGGGGTTAATAAATGTAATGTAGGTGGTGGCGGTCTCCGGGTACGGTGGTTTAGGGGTTAAACAATTTGCGGCAGGGTCCGGGATCGGCAGAATAGGGGTTAATAACTTTGTGTAGGTGGCGGCAGTATAGGGGTGGCAGATTAGGGATTAATAGGTATAATGTAGGTGGCGGTGGGGTCCAGGAGTTGTGGTTTAGGGGTTAATATATTTATTATAGTTGCGGCGGGGTCCGGGAGCGGCGGTTTAGGGGTTAATATATTTATTATAGTTGCGGCGGGGTACGGAAGCTGCGGTTTAGGGGTTAATAAGTTTATTTAGTTGCGGGGGGCTCAGGGAGTGGCGGTTTAGGGGGTAAAACAGTATAGTATAGTGTAGGTGCTTAGTGACAGTATAGCAAGAAAGCTTTGAAGAAGCCGAAGAGCAGTGAGATCGATGACTGCTAGTTAACAACAGTCCGCTGCTCATTGCCCCGTACTTGGTGCGCGGCTTTTTGACAGCTTTATTGATAATTTTGCCTAACGTATTCAGGTCCAAGGCGGCGATGTTAGGCGATCTTAGGCGAGCGTATTGGGGCTGTCAAATGCAGGTAAGTAGACAGCTTGATAAATAGAGGCCTATGTGTGGGTTTGCATGTATTACAAGTTGAAAGTAAAAACTTAGGGCTAGATTACAAGTGCACACTAATTAGCCCTCTCGCTCCAGCATTAACTTCGCTATAAGTTAACTTTTTGCATGTGTTAGATAATGTTCGTATTACAAGTTGAAACTAAAAAGTTTGTATGCGAGCTAAACCAGATGCACGTAAAGAGTTGGACTTCAGATATTGCGACCGAGTTAAAGTATTCTCATAGACTTCAATGGAGTGGGCAAGATGATAAAAAACCACAAACTGAGGAATTAATATTGTACATTCCAATATTCTTCAAATTGAAATATATGTAATGTATTTGTTTGAATATATATTTCAATATACATCTGTATATATACCTATATCTGTATATATTTATATAGATATATAGGTATACATAAATATTAAATAACAATTATTCAGATATATACCGAAATATATATATAGAAATATAAATATATTTATTTCTATGTGAAGAACATTGGAATGTACAATATACAAATTGCATTTCAGGTTTAATGATGTAGGTCTAACATTGTGTCGGGTTAGCATACTTGAAGACAGGTATTTATGTTTTATACAGATATATATATATATATATTTAAACCTAAAAAATAACATTACTATATATACAATAAAACATATAAATTATTTAAACAAATATCGCATGTTAAATGGTATTTGAATGTGAAGGTTTGAAAGTTTATATATATAAATATATATATATATATATATATATATATATGTGTGTGTGTGTGTGTATACCTGTGCTATATACAGTATGTCTGTGTATATATATATATATATATATAGTATATATATATATTTATATATAAAAGAAATTCCTGAGGAGGAAAAACCTAAGAGTATGCACTTGGAACACAGGTTATCGAAGTAAGACCTATTACTTTAAAATTGGGTTTGTATCATATGCATCAATAGATATAAACAACACAGTGATTAGTATAAGTGAAAAGTAATGGCGGAAGTAAATTGTGAATAAAACAGGCGCTCAAGGACAAATTTTGTGGGGAATCAGTAATACATTACAATGATCAAATAATCGCAGATAAACAATAATAATATTGTTAGTGAAGGGTAAAATGAAAAAAGTACTTGTCAATGTCCAAAAGCTTGTGTGGTGTAAAAAAGTGTCCAATCCAAATATGTGGACGGTGATGTGTTCAGCTGTTTGGCGTGCTCCTCTTGTGTCCCGCGGTGCGATGGGTCAAGGTGTCTAGAATGGAAAATAAACAAGGTGCGCCAACATAGTGTGAATCGTTTAAACAACAAATATAAGAGTGATGTGCAAAAAACTACTCACAAGGAAAGTGGCACCTTAAGTGAATAAGGTGCGAGAAAGCAGGCTGACATTCAAAATCCAGCAGTCAGTACGCTGGAGGTCTCACCCAGAGGACCTGTGGAATCCGGATAGGCGTCTGGAAAATGGCACCCACGTTTTTTAGGGCCAATGGCCGGACCAGGTAAGCTGCAAGCCGATAGATGTTCTCCTGCTGCACTCACACAGCCAAGATTCTTCTCCAAACCTGACAATGTCAGTATGTAAAAGGTTCCGTGGCAAATGTCCTGTTACAAAAAAAAGTGGATCGTAGAAAG
The DNA here is from genome assembly GCF_027579735.1 of Bombina bombina. NCBI lineage: Eukaryota > Metazoa > Chordata > Amphibia > Anura > Bombinatoridae > Bombina > Bombina bombina. The sequence goes on along the minus strand of NC_069499.1, from coordinate 968,574,823 downwards.
AGGCAGAAATGCCGGGTCGTGGTATAAAACAAACAGTATTTATTTTTGCAACGCGTTTCTCAGTCTATTCCAGACCGTTTCATCAGGCATAATCATAGTTAACAATAGAGATCTATTTAAACCCACAATGACCCGGAATTGAAACTAAAGGTCAACTCCATTAACAATGTTACAATTGTAAAAACATTTAACTTTTGATACATTGTATAAATTAACTTGAACATTTGTGACCGCACAGAAAACACTAAGTAAAAAGTATGTAAAAATCCTAATCGCAATTACCAAATATATCTGAAATAATTTCATAGTAAACTGGACATATATTAACATATATGTATATATGTATCTCATCTCCTGGTCGGATTCGAACCCGGGACCTAATGTATGCTAGGCAATGGATACACCCAAAAGGTTACCTTTGTATCTTATTAGAATTTTTTAGCAAAAAGGATTGGTAACTATTAATATAAAAATTGATCTATATGTCTCACAATGTGTAGAATATAGTAATCTTATTTTAATCTTTTTGATAAATAGCTCTAGTTTTTTAACTTTTCTTGTAGATATAAATGTAAAAAAAGAATATTCGTAACAAATATTTTGTTTTGCTATAGATAAGTAACATATAAAAATTATAAAAAATTATAAAAATAAATATATATATATATATATATTTTGGGCTCCACCGGACTCGAACTTGGAACCTTCTGTATGTTAGGCAAACATGAAATTAGTGAGGCTATCTTAAAAGCCTATTTTTATGTTATATATTAGGGCTGAAATATATGTTAATGATTGTTCCCAATCATATACAACAACCAAATAGACTATATAGTGTGTCCATGAATGTATGAAGACGCTAACAAGTGTGTGTAATAATAGATAATAAAACACTCAAAAAGATGAAATGTGCAAAATTGTGTATCGTGTAAAACAATATAAATCAAGTATGTAAAATATATGATACTATGTGGGTGTTTGGACTATACACATATATTTTTACTCATACACATACAAACACATAAATACATACATAGACACATATAAACACACACACACATATAAATATAAATACACACATATATATATATATATATATATATATATATATATATATATATATATATATATATACAGGGAGTGCAGAATTATTAGGCAAATGAGTATTTTGACCACATCATCCTCTTTATGCATGTTGTCTTACTCCAAGCTGTATAGGCTCGAAAGCCTACTACCAATTAAACATATTAGGTGATGTGCATCAACACCCTACATCAGGTGTGCATAATTATTAGGCAACTTCCTTTCCTTTGGCAAAATGGGTCAAAAGAAGGACTTGACAGGCTCAGAAAAGTCAAAAATAGTGAGATATCTTGCAGAGGGATGCAGCACTCTTAAAATTGCAAAGCTTCTGAAGTGTGATCATCGAACAATCAAGCGTTTCATTCAAAATAGTCAACAGGGTCGCAAGAAGCGTGTGGAAAAACCAAGGCACAAAATAACTGCCCATGAACTGAGAAAAGTCAAGCATGCAGCTGCCAAGATGCCACTTGCCACCAGTTTGGCCATATTTCAAAAGCACAAGGTGTGCAGTACTCAGAGACATGGCCAAGGTAAGAAAGGCTGAAAGACGACCACCACTGAACAAGACACACAAACTGAAACGTCAAGACTGGGCCAAGAAATATCTCAAGACTGATTTTTCTAAGGTTTTATGGACTGATGAAATGAGAGTGAGTCTTGATGGGCCAGATGGATGGGCCCGTGGCTGGATTGGTAAAGGGCAGAGAGCTCCAGTCCGACTCAGACGCCAGCAAGGTGGAGGTGGAGTACTGGTTTGGGCTGGTATCATCAAAGATGAGCTTGTGGGGCCTTTTCGGGTTGAGGATGGAGTCAAGCTCAACTCCCAGTCCTACTGCCAGTTTCTGGAAGACACCTTCTTCAAGCAGTGGTACAGGAAGAAGTCTGCATCCTTCAAGAAAAACATGATTTTCATGCAGGACAATGCTCCATCACACGCGTCCAAGTACTCCACAGCGTGGCTGGCAAGAAAGGGTATAAAAGAAGAAAATCTAATGACATGGCCTCCTTGTTCACCTGATCTGAACCCCATTGAGAACCTGTGGTCCATCATCAAATGTGATATTTACAAGGAGGGAAAACAGTACACCTCTCTGAACAGTGTCTCGGAGGCTGTGGTTGGTGCTGCACACAATGTTGATGGTGAACAGATCAAAACACTGACAGAATCCATGGATGGCAGGCTTTTGAGTGTCCTTGCAAAGAAAGGTGGCTATATTGGTCACTGATTTGTTTTTGTTTTGTTTTTGAATGTCAGAAATGTATATTTGTGAATGTTGAGATGGTATATTGGTTTCACTGGTAAAAATAAATCATTGAAATGGGTATATATTTGATTTTTGTTAAGTTGCCTAATAATTATGCACAGTAATAGTCACCTGCACACACAGATATCCCCCTAAAATAGCTATAACTAAAAACAAACTAAAAAATACTTCCAAAACTATTCAGCTTTGATATTAATGAGTTTTTTGGGTTCATTGAGAACATGGTTGTTGTTCAATAATAAAATTAATCCTCAAAAATACAACTTGCCTAATAATTCTGCACTCCCTGTATATATAAATCATGTTTTTCTTGAAGGATGCAGACTTCTTCCTGTACCACTGCTTGAAGAAGGTGTCTTCCAGAAACTCACAGTAGGACTGGGAGTTGAGCTTGACTCCATCCTCAACCCGAAAAGGCCCCACAAGCTCATCTTTGATGATACCAGCCCAAACCAGTACTCCACCTCCACCTTGCTGGCGTCTGAGTCGGACTGGAGCTCTCTGCCCTTTACCAATCCAGCCATGGGCCCATCCATCTGGCCCATCAAGACTCACTCTCATATCATCAGTCCATAAAACCTTAGAAAAATCAGTCTTGAGATATTTCTTGGCCCAGTCTTGACGTTTCAGCTTGTGTGTCTTGTTCAGTGGTGGTCGTCTTTCAGCCTTTCTTACCTTGGCCATGTCTCTGAGTATTGCACACCTTGTGCTTTTGGGCACTCCAGTGATGTTGCAGCTCTGAAATATGGCCAAACTGGTGGCAAGTGGCATCTTGGCAGCTGCACGCTTGACTTTTCTCAGTTCATGGGCAGTTATTTTGCGCCTTGGTTTTTCCACACGCTTCTTGCGACCCTCTTGACTATTTTGAATAAAACGCTTGATTGTTCGATGATCATGCTTCAGAAGCTTTGCAATTTTAAGAGTGCTGCACCCCTCTGCAAGATATCTCACTATTTTTGACTTTTCTGAGCCTGTCAAGTCCTTCTTTTGACCCATTTTGCCAAAGGAAAGGAAGTTGCCTAATAATTATGCACACCTGATATAGGGTGTTGATGTCATTAGACCAGACCCCTTCTCATTACAGAGATGCACATCACCTAATATGCTTAATTGGTAGTAGGCTTTCGAGCCTATACAGCTTGGAGTAAGACAACATGCATAAAGAGGATGATGTGGTCAAAATACTCATTTGCCTAATAATTCTGCACTCCCTGTATATATATATTTTTTTTTATATATATTTAATTGATATTTTTTTTAAATAGTGCATGTATGAGTGTAATAGTTTATTTATATACGTCTAGATTACAAGTTGTGCGTTAGGCTTAAAAATCAGCGTTAAGAGGTCCTAACCCTGATTTTTAACACCCTCTGGTATTATGAGTCTTGCAGGTACAGGTGTACAGCTCACTTTTTTGGGCAGCCTTGGAAATATCACAAATCCACTTACATAAATTGCGTATCCTCTTTTTTCAATGGGACTTGCATAGGGCCGGTATTACGAGTCTGCCAAAAAGTGAGCAGTAGACCTTCTCCTGTCAAGTCTAGTACTGCATTTTAAAGTCAGTAGTTAAGAGTTTTACACTACAACGCCGTAGCATAAAACCATTAACTAATGTGCTAAAAACTACACTTACACCCATAAACTGCCTAGTAACCCCTAAACCGAGGCCCTCCCACATCGCAAGCACTAAAAGAAAAAATGTATCCCCTAATCTGCCGAACCAGACATCGCCGCCACTATAATAAATATATTAACCCCTAAACCGCTGCGCTCCCGCCTCGCAAACACTACTTAAATATTATTAACCCCTAATCTGCCATCCCTAACATCGCCGCCACCTACCTACATTTATTAACCCCTAATCTGCTGCCCCCAACGTTGCCGCCACAATACTAAAGTTATTAACCCCTAAACCTAAGTCTAACCCTAACCCTAACACCCCGTAACTTAAATATAATTAAAAGAAATCAAACTAAAAATTCCTATCATTAACTACATTATACTTACCTGTAAAATAAACCCTAAGCTAGCTACAATATAACTAATAATACCTACATTATATTTATTAACCCCTAATCTGCCGCCCCCAATGTTGCCGCCGCCTACCTACACTTATTAACCCCTAATCTGCTGCCCCCAACGTCGCCGTCACTATATTATATTTATTAACCCCTAAACCTAAGTCCAACCCTAACCCTAACAACCCCTAACAAATATAATTTAAATAAATCTAAATAAAATTCCTATCATTAACTAAATTATTCCTACTTAAAACTAAATACTTACCTGTAAAATAAACCCTAAACTAGCTACAATATAACTAATAGTTACATTGTAGCTAGCTTAGGATTTAATTTTATTTTACAGGCAAGTTTGTATTTATTTTAACTAGGTAGAATAGTTACTAAATAGTTATTAACTATTTAATAACTACCTAGCTAAAATAAATACAAAAGTACCTGTAAAATAAAACCTAACCTAAGTTACAATTACACCTAAGACTACACTACAATTAAATAAATTAACTAAATTAAATACAATTAAATAAATTACATACAATTACCTAAATTAAATTAAATTAGCTAAAGTACAAAAAAACCCCACTAAAGTACAGAAAATACTAAACAAATTACAGAAATTTAAACTAATTACACCTAATTTAATAGCCCTATTAAAATAAAAAAAAACCTAGCTTAAACTAAACTACCAATAGCCCTTAAAAGGGCCTTTTGCGGGGCATTGCCCCAAACTAATCAGCTCTTTTACCTGTAAAAAAAATACAAACAACCCCCCAACAGTAAAACCCACGACCCACACAACCAACCCGCCAAATAAAAACCTATCTAAAAAAACCTAAGCTCCCCATTGCCCTGAAAAGGGCATTTGGATGGGCATTGCCCTTAAAAGGGCAGTTAGCTCTTTTGCCGCCCAAAGTCCCTAACCTAAATATAAAACCCACCCAATACACCCTTAAAAAAATCTAACACTAACCCCCTGAAGATCGACTTACCGGGAGACGTCTTCATTCAAGCCGAGCGAAGTGGTCCTCCAGACGGGCAGAAGTCTTCATCCAAGCCGGGCAGAAGTCTTCATCAGCCAATAGGATTGAGCTTGCATTCTATTGGCTGTTCCAATCAGCCAATAGAATGTGAGCTCAATCCTATTGGTTGATTAGATCAGCCAATAGGATTGAACTTCAATCCTATTGACTGATTGCATCAGCCAATAGGATCTTTTCTACCTTAATTCCGATTGGCTGATAGAATTCTATTAGCCAATCAGAAATCTAAGGGACACCATCTTGGATGACATCACTTAAAGGTACCTTCATTTGGTTTTAGTCGTCACCAGAAGAGGAAGCTCCCCATTGCCCTGAAAATTTGGATGGGCATTGCTCTTAAAAGGGAAGTTAGCTCTTTTGCAGCCCAAAGTCCCTAACCTAAAAATAAAACCCACCCAATACACCCTTAAAAAAAATCTAACACTAACCCCCTGAAGATCGACTTACCGGGAGACGTCTTCATCCAAGCTGGGCGAAGTGGTCCTCCAGACGGGCAGAAGTCTTCATCCAAGCTGGGCGAAGTGGTCCTCCAGACGGGCAGAAGTCTTCATCCAAGCCGTGCAGAAGTCTTCATCTGCCAATAGAATTGAGCTTGCATTCTATTGGCTGTTCCAATCAGCCAATAGAATGTAAGCTCAATCCTATTGGTTGATTGGATCAGCCAATAGGACTGAACTTCAATCCTATTGACTGATTGCATCAGCCAATAGGATTTTTTCTACCTTAATTCCGATTGGCTGATAGAATTCTATTAGCCAATCGGAATCTAAGGAACGCCATCTTGGAGGACATCACTTAAAGGTACCTTCATTTGGTTTTAGTCATCACCAGAAGAGGATGCTCCATGTCGGATGTCTTGAAGATGGACCCGCTCCACGCCGGATGGATGAAGATAGAAGATGCCGTCTGGATGAAGACTTCTGCCCGTCTAGAGGACCACTTCTGCCCGGCTTGGATCAAGACTTCTGCCCGTCTGGAGGACCACTTCACCCAGCTTGGATGAAGACGTCTCCCGGTAAGTTGATCTTCAGGGGGTTCGTGTTAGGTATTTTTAAGGGTGTATTGAATGGGTTTTATTTTTAGGTTAGGGACTTTGGGCGGCAAAAGAGCTAACTGTCCTTTTAAGGGCAATGCCCATCCAAATGCCCTTTTTCAGGGCAATGGGGAGCTTAAGTTATTTTAGATAGGTTTTTATTTTAGGGGTTGGTTGTGTGGGTGGTGGGTTTTACTGTTGGGGGGTTGTTGGTATTTTTTTTTACAGGTAAAAGAGCTGATTACTTTGGGGCAATGCCCTGCAAAAGGCCCTTTATGGGCTATTGGTAGTTTAGTTTAGGCTAGGGTTTTTTTTATTTTGGGGGGGCTTTTTTTATTTTAATAGGGCTATTAGATTAGGAGTAATTAGTTTACATTTCTGTAATTTGTTTATTAGTTTCTGTAATTAGTGTTTTTTATTTTTTTTTACTTTAGCTTATTTAATTTAATTTAGGTAATTGTATGTAATTTATTTAATTGTAATTACTTTAGTTAATTTATTTAATTGTAGTGTAGTGTTAGGTGTAATTGTAACTTAGGTTAGGTTTTATTTTAGAGGTACTTTTGTATTTATTTTAGCTAGGTAGTTATTAAATAGTTAATAACTATTTAGTAACTATTCTACCTAGTTAAAATAAATACAAACTTGCCTGTAAAATAAAAATAAAGCCTAAGCTAGCTACAATGTAACGATTAGTTATATTGTAGCTATCTTAGGGTTTATTTTATAGGTAAGTATTTAGTTTTAAGTAGGAATAATTTAGTTAATGATAGGAATTTTATTTAGATTTATTTAAATTATATTTGTTAGGGGTTGTTAGGGTTAGGGTTGGACTTAGGTTTAGGGGTTAATAAATATAATATAGTGACGGCGACGTTGGGGGCAGCAGATTAGGGGTTAATAAGTGTAGGTAGGCGGCGGCAACATTGGGGGCGGCAGATTAGGGGTTAATAAATATAATGTAGGTGTCGGCGACGTTGGGGGCAGCAGATTAGAGGTTCATAAGTATAATGTAGGTGGCGGCGGTGTCTGGAGCGGCAGATTAGGGGTTAATAATATAATGCAGGTGTCGGCGATGTTGGGGGTGGCAGATTAGGGGTTAATACGTGTAAGATTAGGGGTGTATAGACTCGGGGTTCATGTTAGGGTGTTAGGTGTAAACATAAATTTTATTTCCCCATTGGAATCAATGTGGCTGCGTTAGTGAGTTTTACGCTGCTTTTTGGCAGGTGTTAAACTTTTTTTCAGCTGGCTCTCCCCATTGATTCCTATGGGGAAATTGCGCCCGAGTACATTACACCAGCTCACCGCTGACTTAAGCAGCGCTGGTATTGGAGTGCGGTAATGAGCAAAAGTTTGCTCAATGCTCACTTCTTGTCTTTTAACAACGAGTTTCTGAAAACTCGTAATACCAGCGCTGTAGGTAAGTGAGCAGTGAGGGAAAACTGCTCGTTAGCACCGCACAGCCTCTAACGCAAAACTCGTAATCTAGGTGATATTTTTTGGAGGTGTTTTAAGATTTTAACTCTTACAGTTTACTCTAGGGGGCCGATTTCTCATTTGCCGGACAGACATGATCCGCTGTAGCTTAAAGCGCAGTTTCTGTTTGTGCTTGAGAGCAACCTTTTACTTTGAACTTGTAATATGCACGTTATTTTGTGCAGTCGGAATATTGCTTAGTGTGGTCGCAGCATAGTGATGTGGCCATTAACAATTTTTTAGGATGAGCAAATGCAGCCAGCCTTCTTTGATTGCAATTAATGCTCAAAAATATTCACCGGAACCTAATACAAATTATTGACTGCTAGATGTTATTATTGTTGGTTTATTATCCTGTTTCATTAGAACAAATATGACTTATCTGGTGTAAAGAGTGGAGACAATGAAAATGTATATTTTATTAAAAGTATATTTCCTATAAATGTAAATATTTAAATATTGCGTGTAAAGTTGGAGATGGCAGATATCTGTTAAATATACTTTATAGAAGTTTAGCATGAGCCATTAATGTGATTCTTATAATATCTAGTTGGTTTTGCCAGGTTATTTTTAGCCTTTTTTGATACAGGTTCCACTTTGTTGGTGTGCTTGCTTGCTGCAGGTAAGATCTAACATTGTTATAGCAAAAAGAGGTCATATTTTATTAAAAATTCTGTTAAAAATGTCAACTTCACTGAATTAAAGGCCGTAATGGGAACGCTTACACATTATGAAAAGAGACAATGAAATACAGAAATATGTAACTTGACAGCAGATAAGACTCGTTTTCCCACACAAACTGCCCTTTGATTAATTTAAAGACATTGACCTTCCAGCATAAGACTCTTAACAGTCTGTTATTTATTCTTACAATAAACCAATCCTAAACATTAATATTCATATTTTACCTTCTGGCGCCTTAGCTTAAAATAATCTTCCAAGATTCTTGGACTATTTCTGTCAATAATTCTTCACATTTGCCTGAAAATGACATAAAGCAAGATTTCTATGAATGTAGGTTTTATTCCAGCATTATAATAAAATTAAAAAAGTGCAGTAGTATCAGAAATTGTAAAGTAAGTATTATATTATTCTTACATATTCCTATTATTATAAATTCATCTATCTATCTATCTATCTATCTATCTATCTATTTATCTATATATCTGTCTATCTATCTATCTATCTATTTATCTATATATCTGTCTATCTATCTATCTATCTATCTATCTATCTATCTATATCTATCTAGCTATAATATAAATGAAAGTAAATGGGTGTCTGCACTTACACCAAAAGGTGGCAATGACCAGGGTGCAGGTAAAGTTAGGCACGTCAAAGAATTAACCATACTCACTGGATTTAGGTGAAAATGTCATCACATTTAACGTGGTGTTTCGGGGACAACCTCCCCATCCTCAGATAAAAGGCAGTTATGGCTGTTAGATTACCCACTAGGGCACTGGAGTGAAGTTGCTAAGGGGTACTGGCTCCCAAGTTAGGTCTCAAACCACAAATCATATGAAAAAAATAATAAACTCTTGATAGTAGAGCACCTCTGAAATCTATAACCTCTCTCCTCAGAGGCCAATAACAAACTGGAGAGGAGGTGGAAGGGGCTAAAGCTCTGTGAGGGTTATTGACCTCCTCCTGATAGGCTGGAATATATCCCATATATTATGAAGCTTTGGACTCTCATCAGCATCAGCTTTTTATTTTAAAAATAATTTAGTTTCTTGCCACCCTGTAATGGCCTCCAAACTCCACCCACTGATGACATAACAATCTAAGTGGCATCTGGGCACTCTGCTGAATAGCATTGGGAGTTTGCTGAATACAACTAGTGAGGCTTTTGTGACTGGACGCAACTTGCAACTCGCATAGCAACATCATCATTGGAGTGGAGTTTGTTGGCCATTTCAAAGTGACCAGAAATTATATTCTTTTTTACTGTTCCTGCTGCATGATATAGAAAGGGATGCAGGAGACTATTTGCACCAAATAATCCATTATCATGGAAACACATCACAACATACAAGTATAATCACTAATAAATATCCAATCAGTACGAGTGTATTATACAAAAAGAAGTGTAAATATGAGTATATGCATACAAAAGGAAAAATACCAGTCATACAACCAAAGGATACACCACATAGCAAGTGTTACTTACTAATACAGAATACAAACATGTGATCATAATCGCAACGCTAAATATAAAAATACCACGTCACTGTAAAGTTAAGGACCCCCTTGTAAATAGCATGTCCTAAAATCAGGGACAGTAAGTTTTGTATACGTGTAAGAAAGTAACTTACTTTGCCCTTTTCCCATTTCAGACCTCCTTTTTCCCATACTGTCGCCCTTTTCCCATTTCAAACCATCACCTGGTCACCAATAATATTATTGCAACAGCTAAACCCACTTCTCCATCCCACCCCCGCACCTGTAGAAATCTACATGCTGTGTATTCGCTCGAATTTTCAAAAATCATTCAAAATCTCCTCCCTCACACTTCCACTATAACCTGCCCTTATCTTGCTACAGCCCACTATAACAAAACTCTCTCCTCTGCAATAGACATACATGCCCCTCCCCAACTGTGCTAAACACGCCATCAGTTACAGCCCTGGCACGCTCAGCAAATTCGTTATTTGCAAAAATGCTCCCGTACTACTGAGCATGTCTGGAGGAAAACTCACTCTTATCCTGATTTCATACACTTTAAGTTTATTCTTCATTTGTACACTTCTGGCCTTCACTTAATCAAGCAAACCTACTTCTCTTCTCTCATATCTACCCTTTCCTCAAACCCTAAATGACTCCACCTTTAACTCTCTCCTCTACCCACCTTCTCCACCTCCCCCCCCCCCCCCCTGTCTGTCTTTAGTGTTCAAGACCTGGCAGACTACTTTTTTTTTTTTTTTTTTTTAATTATATTTTTATTGAGGTTGTGAGAATATGTTACAACAAATATGCAACCATGAATAAAGATAACAATGTGATAATAAGTACACTCTTAGTAAAACAAACAGAGTACAAATAAAGAGCGGCACAAATTCTAGGCATGAAATCTATAGAGCTCCAGACAAGCTTAATTGTTCTATCTATCAAGTATATAGTCTAAACTATTATTTTACCTATCTATGAAATACGATATAGAGCTAGTTAATAGTGATGGTGGTCTAAAATAATTTGCACAAGTATGTACGTGATAATTTCGAATAGGGTTTATTGGAACCTCAGTTTTGTATTATATGTCAGAGAAAGATGGTCTCCTCATTGCTAGAAAGGTATTTATTAAATTACTTATTCTAGAAGAAATGAGGCAAGAGGAGGTTAGATTTTTTATTTTGGGGGAGGAGAATTCAGAGGGCAAGAGCCGCTTGAAATGAGGGAAGGGAGAGGGGGAAGGAGAAGGAGGGGCAGGGCAATTAGGGAGCCAGACTGGCACATGCTTTTGGGCCTTTAGAGTATGTGGAAGAAGACCAGGAGAGTAAATCTTCTATCAATATTGCATATAACGGGGTGAGACTAGATATATGTTTTAAACCCTTACCAAATGTACCATACAAAATAGCAATATGCCGTAGCCTGAAGAATACTCACTAAAAATAATATTAAAGTAAGACTATAAGAGTAGACAAGAATCACTCCCATGTAGGTGCTAGACTAGGTGCCAATAGGAAGAAAGTTGTTTACAAATAACTGGTGTGATGGAAGCATATGTACGGTAACACATTGGGACAGTCAAGTAAAACCCATAATATCATAGTATATTCCATGAGATACTATACTCAGAAGTAAAAATAGTAATTGTTTAGTAAGTTATCTCTGACGTTACTAGAATATCTGGAGCAAAGCCTGCATTTTGGACCCTAGGGACACATTCTGCATTATAGGATAAAGTAAGTATAAGGTACTGATTTGTATAGTGAGCGCCATAAATCCAAAAAGGGAACAAACCAGACTATTATATGAGTTACTATCCATCTGCTACATCTACAAGAGCAAGGCCAGTGTTTAGGGAGGATATCTCATTATAGTATAGGGTTATATGTAGCGTATCATCTCTAAAGGACTACATGAGGGTCAGTCTGTTACGATTTAAATACAGTAAGGTTACTTAATATAGTGTGATTATAAACTGCCGACTCGGCCACAGACGGCAGAGTTATAGGACAAAATATTAGATTCTAACCAAAATATAATAACCATAAGATCCTGAAGATGAAAATATGCAGCAAATGATAGTATATTGAGTAATATTACAGTCTTAGCTAGTTTTAGGCATTTCTGCATAAGCATCTCTCAACCAGCATGAACCCCTCCGGATGAGATCCATGCATAGACTGTGTATTTGAATTAGGTCTGCAGCTTGATTATAAAGTGGAGTAGTGCTGCATATGAACGTTAGAAAACTGATAGATCTATTAATTATAGTCGGCTCTAAATTCTTAAAAGTAGTGACCCATTTGATTATCCTACCATAGGGTTACAATATTAAATTATGAGGTGCTCCTCCTAACCAAATATTTGTCATGCTATCAGCTAGGAAGATTTAAGTGTGTTGACATATATGACAAAGTTATGAACTATATATATACGTGAAATTGGAGTATGGTTACATGCTATATAGATATCTTAAGTCCCAGTCAGCTGCCATGCCTATAAGTGTGTAGGAAAGGAACCTCAAGTATATCCCTTACCGTGTAGCTTGATAACTGAACACTTTACTTCTGAGGGCTCAGTACAATCATTTGAAGGTAAATTGTATGTTACACTATGAGATTAAAGCTAGTTGATTACCTTTAAGATAGAAGGGAGTCAAAGGAGTTCCCAGCAGTTGCAAATATAAATGCTTCCCATGTATACCCTTATGTTGACTTAAAACTAAAGTGACAGCGTGGATATACTGCCTACATAGTAATGTATAATAGAACATAGGAACAACATTGAACAAATAGACTAAACATTTCAAAATCACTCACAGTTGCTCACATTTACACAGACAAAAACAAATAACTTAGAGCAAAGTATATGTAACTTTATTATGAGGCATCAGCTAGTTATCGCTAGAGCTATGGGATATTAAGAAATTGAAAGAGCACCATGGGGGGACCATAAACCTTAATTAAGAGAGACATAGGAATTCAAAGAGAGACAAGATTCTTGTTAAGGGGTTAGCCCAGTATTCCAGTATTGGCCAGTTAATATGTTCTAGCGGAGAAATATTTACTGGGGGTTAGGCAGTTTAAGAAGTGCCCTCCAAAGGGCAAAAGTCTACTGTCCAAAGTTTTAGCTGTTATCCCATAGGAAGCACCCAAGACTCTGCCAGTGTCCACCTCGATGTCTGGAATCTCTGGAATAACCATCAGGTGTCAGGAGGCCCAACTGATCTCCCCACAAGCGCTCCAAACAGAGAACCAGCACACTCAGAGACTACAGGTCAACAAACAAGCCCTCTGCCACCGGGGTCCCAGGTATGTGGTGAGCTTACTCTGCGATGTAGAGAAAAGGATCGTGGCCATTCAGAATTGTCAACTGCGTAGTCCTCAGGAAAGATAGTGACAGTCCGGTGCGTATGAAACGCTGCTAGGGTGTTAGGCATGGGGTCAGGCTGCACGATTGCTTCTAAATATGATGCTTTTCATTTTTTGCAACTCTTGTGGTCACTAGACCGTATACAGCCCAGTAAATAGCCGTTCTGTGCCTGAGTCTTGAAGTCCGTTGCACTGTCTGCCACTTTGCCGGCACTGTCAAAGGTCATGTTTATGGAGGCTGCGACACTCACGTACCCCGCTGAGATGTTAACAGGAGGACGGCTGTCTCGATCTTGCTCTACTCCAGTCACTGAGTCCGTCTCAGAAGACGACCTGTGCAGATGAAGCAGGATAGTAGCAAAAGTCTTGCAAAATAGTGAGGTTAGCTCTTGGTGGCGCTCATCTAGCACTTGGCACAAATGCGTCACCATTTTTCTGAGGTAAGCATGGTTAGCACATAGAAAAATGGCAAAGTCGTCCTCTGCTCATAGGGTGTTGTCTAAATGAAAGGACAACAATTTGTGGGTTAATGGGATATATTACTTTGCTGTCTAGCTGCAATTTCCTAACCTAGTAGCTGAAGGGGAGAGGGCTCCCCTCCCAAAGCTCCATGTAGGCCGCAGGTGCCTTAAGTGGTACATTCTACAATATCTCTCTCGTGATCTGTATATCAATATAAACCACGATTCCTCATGGTTGCTGCTAAGTTGTTTTTACAGCTGAATGTGTTGTAGAGTCACAAATAAATGTCAAATACTGAGGACGCTTTCAGGAGCTCCAGAATATGCATCCTATCATGGCCTCAGTTGGCCCTGCCCCCCGGCAGACTACTTTTTAAACAAAACACGTATTATCCAAAGCAACATCCCAACACCAACCTGCAATATTCCAACAACAGGCCAAGTTACTCCCTCTGCCACCCTCTGCATCTTCCATCCAGCCACTGAGAATGAAGTTTCATCCTTACTATCTTCCTCACACCTCACTACCTGCCCACTTGACCCTATCCCTTCCCATCTAATACCCTCCCTTTCTTCCATCCTCACTCCTGCTCTTACTCACATCTCCAACCTATATCTCTCTACCGGCTCATTCCCATCTTCTTTGAAACACGCAAAAGTCAGTCCCATACTCAAAAAACCCTCCCTCAACTTAATTCTCCTGAAAGCTAACGCCCCATATCACTGCTTTCACTAACATCAAAACTCCTTGAAAAACTAGTTTACAATCGCCTAACCCACTTCCTTCATCCACCATATCCAATCACTTTCTACATCCTGCCGCAACCGTCTATGCAATATTTCCAAGATTCGCCCTTTTCTGAGCACTAACACCACAAAGCAAATAATCCACTCCCTAATTTCCTGACTTGACAACTGCAATAACCTACTTAGTGTCCTTCTTCTTTCCCGTCTCTCCCCCCTTCAATCCATCCTAAATGCCAGGCTGATCCAACTTTCCCGTCGCTCTGTATCTGCTGCACCTCTCTGCGAGTCCCTTCATTTGCTCCCCATTCACAGCAGAATTAAATTCAAAATTCTCACCCTTACATACAAAGCTCTCACCAATGCCGCTCCCTTCTACCTATCCTCTCTAATAAACAAGTACACTCCCGCCTGCCCACTAAGATCCAACAAGCGCTGCGGAATCTGTTGCCGCTCTACAAATACCTGATAATAATAATAATAACAATGACCTGCTCCTTGCAGCTTCGACTATCACCTCTTCTCATGCTAGACTGCAGGACTTCTGTCATGCAGCACCTACCCTCTGGGACACTCTCCCTCGTGCTGTCAGGCTTTGCCCTAATTTTTCTTCCTTTAAATGCTTCCCTGACTTTTCTGTTCAGGGAATCCTACCACCCAACTCAGTAATAAATTAATTTCACTTACCTAACATTTCCCTCATCTAACTCTACATTAACATCTTTCTCAATCTTGCAGTCCTCACCTCCTGTTTTTCAACCTCCTACCCTTCTAGATTGTAAGTTCCCACGGGAATAGGGCCCTATTCCCGTGGGAACTGTATGTGTTTGTAAATGTTGTCCTGTCTCTTACAAGTTTTATATCATTGTTTTATGTAAATTAATTGTATCCATGGACACCACTGTGGAATATGTTGGCGCTTCATAAATAAAGTATAATAATAATAATAATAATAATAATACATAATTCTTCTTTTTTGTAGTATACACTTGTACTGATTATATATATATCTTTGTGCTAACACTTGTATGTTGTGGTGTGTTTCTATGAGGAAAAAATAACATTCAATTTGATAAAACATGTTACCTAAATTCAGTGAGTGCAGTTAATTCTTTAATATATATATATATGTGTGTGTGTACATGTGTATTTATGTGTTTATGTGTTTATATATATATATATATATATATATATATATATATATATATATATATTACAATATAAATGGAGCGAACCCTCACCTAACCTTTCATCCACCAGGGAAATTATACACATAAGTTAAATAAAGAGCTGGCACTCTCTGGATTTTCACGTGCTTTGTTTTACACAAAACAAACTAGTGACACTTCAGAGATTTCATTTTGCCCATTTATCAGATTTAGTCTTTCACTCGCACACTATTTTTACCTTGTAATACGTGTGCTAATCTGGCTGTGTTAATATTTTGCATTGAGCACAGTTAGTACTTGTAATCTTGCCCATATTGAATAATGTACACTCACACACATATGTATATTATAAAGTTTGCCTAAATTACAATATACAAATATATATATAGATTTATGCATTTGTAATAAAAATAACATATTCCTATATGTGAAATATTAATAGCTCCTGCCTAATTCGCGTGCAAGCGATCAGTGTTGACACTTGAAACATGAGCATTTGCAAAATGTGCATACATTTAACCTGCTCTTGCATACCTACCAATATTTCCCAGAGGCTTTTATTTTATTTTAAAGAAATTTTTATTGAAAATATTGGGTTCCAACATAGATTATATAGTTTATCCACGCAGGGATATACATATACTGAAACAATCACATTTTTATCCATAACCTAGGGCAGAATCAATCAATAACAACAAAAACCTGAGAGAAAACAAGCAAATAACAAAAGAATTTAAAATAATGCCATCAATGGATTCAAAAATAAGTATTCATAGGACTTACTTAATAGACAGTATATAGACCTGAGGCAGATGAGATAGAGAGCGCCATGTACTAAGGCGTCAATGTTTTCCACAGACCGTATCGAAATAACCCGCCGGCATTCGCACCATGCGGATGGCACTTCGTTTTATGAATGTACTAAAAACCAAGCCGTAAAATTTCGCGTCTATTGTGTGTCGAAGACAATCGGATTATTGCTAACTTTGAAGCTTCGTTTGGCGCGAAAGAGCAAAGTTAAGAAGCAGTCTGCGACCTCATTGGTTTAGTTCTTTACCCACGTGACGATCTAGGTGTCATAATCATCAGACAAGCGGCAACGTCTGGCTGCTGACATGTATAAGAATGTGCATTTTCCCAGAAATCTTAGAATATTGTTTATTTACTTTTCGGTATTCACTTTGACAAGATGGCTTGCTCCGGAGATTCATCTACTTCTAAGAAGACTCGCAACCCTAACTTCTCGCATCAACAGAATGTTGTACTTGTTGATCTAGTACTCGAATATTATGACAATATTTATGGTAGTCGAGTCAAGCAAACACCAGGCGCTCGTAAGAAGATTATTTGGGAGAAAATTAGTGACGCAGTGAGTGCTCAAGGACCCACTAAAAAAGATATCAAGCGTCAAACAAAATCCAACATTGCCAAAAAAAAGCAATATGCTCGAGGTACTGGAGGCGGACAACCTTATGTCGCAGATTTGACAGACTTTGAAAGAAAAGTTTTACAGAGGCTTGGCACGGAGGTCATTGAGGGCATAACCGATGACTGTGATAGCGATATTCGTGGTAATTATAATTTATAAATTAATATTTATATTGTTTACTTGTCTGCTCCAAAATTGTTTCTCTTACGTTCATGTTTTACAAAATTGGATTCTGTTAACGGAATCTTGATTGTACAATTTCTGTTTTACTGTTCCTTTAAAATAGATTTATGAATTACATTACTTCTCTCTGTATCTATTTTTTTAAAGTTCCAGTGAACGAAAAATAAAGCATTCATGATGGAGCATGAAAAACATTTTCAATTATCTAATATACTCCATTTTTTTTTCCTATTGCTTAATGTGTTTTAAAAAATAAGGCCTACATGGCACAGTAAAATGAAACCCAAATGTTTGATTTTGAAAGGGCATGCAATTTTAACCAACCTTTTTTTATTCTTTTCATTATGTAAATTGTTTTATTTTGTATATATTCTTTGTTGAATAACATATATTGATATTGAAATGCTCGGTAGCTGCTATTTCTTCAAAAAAGGAGAACTAACGAATAAAGCAAATTAGATAATAGTAAATTGTAATTTCTTTTTTCTTGTATTCTCTATTGGAATCATTTGAGAAAGATGTTTTTAGTGACCTTTTAATTTGTGTATATTAAAGCAAGATACAAATCATAGGTAGAAAATGTTATAATGGGAGTACATTTAACTTTTTTTTTTTAAATAATTTTTTTATTGAAGTTAAAGCATATATCATCACAACAAGGACTCGCCCTAGGGCCAAAGTTATAACAAAACAGAGTAATACATTGTCTATACAAAGGAATTATTGAGAAAGCAATATGCACATACACCAAGAGGAAGTACATTTCAAATCTGATGATGGAGATAGACAATATCTTAGGCGAGATAAAATAGAACTTCATTTTATATTATATTGTCAGCGTATGAACTCCACATTCTAATAATATTTTACCTAAGACCAAAATATCAACCTGTGGAGAGTTAACATAAGTATCAGCCACTCTTGGGCCGAGATATATAGGGGGAGGGGGATATTCAGCGGGTAAGCCACCGCTATTACGCATAGGGAAAGGGGTGGGGGCACGGAGCCATATATAAATGTAAGTAGCATAGGGTACCTGACGTGGCCTTAGAAGGTGCCGACCGTAGAGACCGTATATTATTGAAACTTAAGTATTGTCAATGTACATTACAGTATATATGGAACTAAGTGAGTCAATTAATAAAATCCCCTGGAGGTACATATAGGCTAAGGAGTAGATGGGTTGTAGGAGGGCTATTGCAAGTTACAAAATTAATGTGTCTGTATGAGATGTAGCAGATGCTTTATTGTCTGGACTAGTAATTGTTGTCTTGGGTATAAATAAGTAGTTATTGGCATATGCCAAGATTTACATGGTGCCGTGTAGCACATAACTAGGATAAGAATAGTCATATAGTAATACAGACATACTATACTAGATATATACCGTTCCTCAAACTTTTATAGATTAACATTTTCAGCAGTGTAACTTATGGTCTAATGCTAACCATCTAGACAATTACTGTCACATAATACAATACCAGGGTTATCTGGGCCTCGGGCCACCAAATTAGCATGAATTGTGTATATAAAGTACAATAACCAACATTTTAAAGGGTGTGAAGGCAAAGAATGTTAATCTATATGTACTCACAAACGCGTAAGAGCGTGTGAGTAAATCATGAAGTAGCTAATAAAACTAATAGGGCTGCTAATAGTTAGGAAATTAAGCTAGATCCAGTAGTACCCCTTACATACAAAACATTAAACCTGAGTAATAGAGTTATTAATTTGTGTATAAACTAGCTAAACTGTCAAACACGTTGGTAATTGGCATCTAAAACGTGCAGAAGAACCTGTTGCATATACAATCCACATTAGTGCGTTCAGAAGGGTAGTATATTACAGAGCCCAGACCATATGTTAACTGTAGTATTGGGTGGTAAACTAGGACAAAAATATTTATTGAATACTTGGGCATATAGTATAATAGATGAGAATACGCTTTATGGTCATCCTCTAGGCCTCTATTGCAAAAGTGCGGTTGTAGCTGATATTGAGTTGTTGAGAGCATCAGGCTTGTGTATTGAAGACACATAATTAAACATTGTATTAGACATATTGCAGATCTAGAATCAACTTGGGGAGGGGATATAATATCTCTGCTAGGAGAATATGTAATGAAACAAAGGTGTATTGGCAGAAATCAAAGATATATAACAGACATCCACATGGGGTGTCTGCCTGTACCAAAACTGCTATACCCCTGATATTTCCAAGGAGCTATCTACAAAACCTAACTTACCAATAATGTCTTGTAGCGTAATTTTCCACACACATACATACAGTCAGGCATAGAGTAAATACTACAAAGTCTGTTAGTAATCGCGCTGTC
The DNA here is from genome assembly GCF_027579735.1 of Bombina bombina. NCBI lineage: Eukaryota > Metazoa > Chordata > Amphibia > Anura > Bombinatoridae > Bombina > Bombina bombina. Next base: position 968,555,034 of record NC_069499.1, on the reverse strand, counting down.
TTGAACAATGTTCATATATATAGATAGTGCATATAATACTGTACAGTATAGAGTTCCACTATGGAGACATAAGTTTAAACAACCAATAAATAGTTTCAGCTATTGTAATAAAATTAGGCTATAACACAGGTTAAACTGACCAAGGTATATTACCAATAGGCAAGTATTTCTCTATAGTAGTTATTATACATACATACATGACATTAAAGCATGCACAGCAACCCCATGAACTTCCTGATATCTAAAACTTCTATATTAAGCTCATAATTAAGACCACTGACATAGAAGTGTTGCTGATTAACATAGGAAGATGCAGCTGCTCCTCAATAGGAGAAGTAGAGATTGATGTTGTAAATTATATCACACATGCGAACTAGTGAGTAGAGCTAAATATATAGCGCATAAGATTAGTGTCTCACATAAATAAAACCAAGACTTACTAGCATTAGTTTAAACATACAAGGCTTAATTCCTGCCTGACTCCACTCAAATAGGGAACTTATTCTGCGAAGAAATAGCATCGAAACGATGGACATTTACAGACTGTTTCATTGCATATGGAAACATCACTCTAACTTTAAACATGCGAGGAGCAAACATTTAGTTTCAGGGGCAAGAGACACATTGTAGAATGAAGAAATAATCTTAGTTTCATATCTCATACCTGTATTTCTGCGATGAGATAACATTTAATCTATGCACATTTACAGACTGCTTCATTGAATGTAGAGCACTATAAGCTAAACGCACCTGCTTCCCATACATCTATCTAATATACATAAAAACTTTACTGTCAGCTCAAACCTTTTATCATACTTTTGTACATAAACATATTTCTGACTTTAACTATGAAAATAGATTTAAGTTCAGTATAATAGAGCTAGTATCTCTGAAGAGAGTTATGTGACTAATAGGAAAGTCTAATGCAATTCAAATACAATCATCAAGTGTGCCAAACACAAAATAAACATACATTTGTCATATATGTAACCTCTCTTTTACAGGTAAAGTACATTGTTTATGTATCGTCATGCAGAAGTATAGGTGCAGGAGTAGTTCCCAACAGGGATTCAACGTGTGCAAGTTAACTTATGAGGTGACTTGTATCTGCTGCAGAACTAGGTGATTGCAAAGATATACTGTCAAAAACTGCAGTAGTGTCCCAGTTTATGAATTGCATTCAGTGACTCACTTGTCAGATCTCAAGGTCGCCATTTTAGATAAATTTCACACATAACAGAGAGGCAGATGTTGTTGAACATTGAGAGCAGGTAATGAGAGATACAAAAACAAAAAGCACACCATAGGCTTGGATTACAAATATATAGATCATGGGTATAGCAAAGACCTGTAGTGGGAATCCTTAGCGGGTACAAGCCGTGGCTGGGCAAGAAATACAACAAAGTCATCTCTGCAGTTCTAAATAGATAATAGCTATCATCAGTACGTGCCTATTCACGGATATATATGTGTCATCTCAGCTACCGTGTGTGTGGGCACCACCTACCACGTTTTATCCATGCCCAGCCTGCTAGAACTTATGTACGGTGACTTGGTGTGAAAGGATTCCTTAAACATGCAGACTATTTCTGAGGCTTGCTCCAAGGTTGAATGATCGAGCCACCTGCCCCCATTATGAGCCAAAGACCCGTTATGAGCCACCAGCTCTACTATGTACAGTTTGGACATCTGATTTGCACACTGCTCAGCCCTCCTCTCACCCATCTCATCTGCGCTCAGGCATGTCAGAGGGACCGTGTTCTTCGGGCGTAAACTAGTTGTGTATTGCGCCTCAGCTCCTTCTCTGCAGGGCCCACTCTCTTCAGATCGCTGCAGGGCTGCATAACTTAAGTGAGCTGCGGCAACTGTATTTTCTGTGTAAGCTCCCCGGGAGGCTACAAGTGGGCAGTGCCCCTCACGGGCTATAGGATATGGCTGGGGTCCTGTAGGCTGTCGCAACTCCCTTTTCAGCGAGGACCAGACTGGTACCATAGGGAAATCCGTTGTAGCTGTAGTGTAGGCATCTAAGTGCAGGTCGCAGCGGGTTAAAGATAGATCCCCAGTGTCTCCATCATAAATGCTCAATTGCAAAGATTGGGGAGGCGTAGGTAGACTATGCATGTCCGTTGCCACCCGTGTGTCTCCAGGCTCCTTAGAAGTTAGGGTCTTGCGGTCTGTATCTCTCAGTGTCAAATTTAGCGTGATTGAGAGATCCAAAAAGCATCTTGTCATCTGTCGATCTAGGGCCTGTATCAGGGTATACAGTAGCTCTTGATTCTCTTCCATATTGTAAAGTGCTTTGTATTCCATCTAGTGTCCGTGTCAGGGAGAGTAGGCCCAGATATTTTCCCCCAATCAGGGTGGTTAATCACCCTATCAAACACACAAGCTGGTTCAGGCAGATTGTCCTTTGCTTAAGGACTAAATAGCGACTATCTACATATAGAATCCAATCTGTCATTGCGAAAAATAACGTTATTGTCTAATTTAGGCCTAAGAGCACAGAGTTTACACGTCTGGCCATCTCGGCTGTTGGCTCCGCCCCCGAGTACATTTAACTTTTAATTAGCATTTAAAAAATTGCACATAAACTTTAATTTTATTGATTGTATAATTTAAATTTGTATTTACTAACTCCTAGGTTGTTCAAGTTAGAGCGTCAACCTCTGCATCTGTCCATACCCCATCTACCTCTTCATCAGAGATACCACGTCCTTCAACTTCTCAGCCTCTGAACGTAAGACAACAACAACATGGGCAATATTTACGGTCAACTACAAATACCAGCCATAGCCTATCGTCTGCAGATACTATTCCAGATGTAAGGAGCAGTACACCAGATACAGCTGTTGGAAGAAGCTCTGGTATGTATCTTTAAACCACTTATATATACACCTTCTAAATTTTTGTTTATAAATTAGATATAATGTTTAATTTTAAATTTTTACAGCATATGTTGAACGTCTCTTCAGAGCCATGGTGACCGAATCAGCACCACTTTTCGATGGTAAGTTACTTTTTTAAAGTAAATATAGGATGACAAGACAAATAATTTTGGTACAAACAAAATTTTATTTTTTAAACTTTGATAGTTATTCAAACTGTAATACTGTGAGATTGATGTATTTTATATGCAAACAGTTGTACCATGTAAAATCACAATATTGATTAGTAAGGAAGGCATTTAATCTTATTGTTAGATTCCAACATGACAGGTATAATATGACACTATAAATTTCTCTTGTATAGTAACCCCTCTAACCATTAATGTTGTAATAAATTTCGATCGGCATCTTTTTTTTTAGAAATTAATGCTAATTTTTTTTATTTTTTTTTAGATATCGCTGAGGAGGATGATTCATCAAGAGAGGTGATTCTGAATCTTGTTCCAGGTCCAGCACCAGAGGGTTAGATCGCCAGAAAGTGGAAGCCTGACTCCTGACTAACACAGATGGCACGAGATCAGGATTTGGATATACATGAGCCTGTATAAACCCCGTAGTGATGAGGAAAATACAAATTCACCACCTGATCATGGAGTACAAGGCACAGGTAATTGAACCATTGGAACAACCACAAGCTATTGTCCAAAAGCAGGCACCTTTGGAAGATGCAGGTCCTGACGAAATGTTAAATCTTGCCAGAGGATATAGAAGCAGACAGTATACAGGGTTTCAGGAAATTTTGTCTGGACATTTAGAAAGAGTTGACACTTATAACCAGCAACGGTTGGAACTGGGACCGTGAAATCTTTAACTGGCAAAGAGAAATGGACAGGGAAAGGAACCTACATATAAACAGGGCCTTGACAATAGCTGAAAACAACATGCGAATGGCTCAAAATACTATGCAAACTTTGTTAGAATTGATTAGAGATAGACATCAAGAGCCAAGAGTCGCCAGATCCAAAAAGACACGGTTTAATTAGTGCATTGTTATGGACAATTTTAAAGTTATTATTTTTTTTTGTTGACAAAGAATATATTGTTATTTGTACATAGGTTTTATTAAAGTTATCCTGTTTTTAGGTAATTTTTCTTTTTTCTTTTGAAATTGAGTTAAAATCAGTTAAAGGTTTTAAAATGTAATTGTACACACAGACAAATCTAAGTGAAACAATTATAATTTTTATTACATCTAAAATATTAACAAAACTGAATCAAAATGGCATTATAAATAATAGTTGAATTGAGGGTGAAGTCAATGACATCCTTTCAGGAGCATTATTTGCTTCATTGTCACTATCTATGAAAGATTAATAAGGAATTCTATATAAAAAATTGTAAGTAGAAAAATGCTAACGGTACAAAATATAAGAAAAATACCTTCTGTAGAAGATATTTGTATTATTCTTGTGAACCTTGTTTTCTTCTTTTTCATCACTCTTTTATTGGTTTCTGTAAATAATACAAGCTAATCATGATTACATTTATCAGGTTGTATAACTATAGATATGTAACCATGGTTCTATTGTACCTTGAGGTGTATGAAACGACAGTTAGGCACCTGACACCTCCTTTCTGTGGGGACAATTGTCTGTCAAGCAAAGACAGTGGCAAGGGTGGGGATCTGCCTCACTTCTAGGTGTCAAATTTAGAATAGGCCTTACATAACGTGGAGGAGGAGCACCACAAATATTTTCTTTCTTCTTATCTGAAATAGAAAATTTTGTACATATGTTTGTTTAAAGTTTCTTAGTTTTAAATGTGTTATATATATAAAGTTTTCAATTTTCCGTGTGTAGAATGTTTATAGTGTTTCAATTTGTTTAAATTAGAATGGACATGAAAGTGATATGGTACACCTATTTTATTCTTTCAGTACCTCATATTGATGATGAACTTTGCATAGATTTATAATTTAAAAGAATAACTAAATTATATACCAGTAAGAAACAGTATGGACATGAAAGTGATCACTAAGGTACGCTGAAACCTAATTATTCTTTCATGTCTCATATTGATGATGAACTTTGCATAGAATTTATAATTTAAAAGAATAACAAAATTATATACCAGTAAGAAACATTATGGACATGAAAGTGTCACTATGTACACTGAAACCTAATTATAATTTCAGTTCTCATATTGATTATGAACTTTGCATAGAATTTATAATTTAAAAGAATAACTAAATTAAATACCAGTAAGAAACAGTATGGACATGAAAGTGATCACTAAGGTACACTGAAACCTAATTATTCTTTCATGTCTCATATTGATGATGAACTTTGCATAGAATTTATAATTTAAAAGAATAACAAAATTATATACCAGTAAGAAACAGTATGGACATGAAAGTGATCACTATATTATAATTTCAGTTCTCATATTGATGATGAACTTTGCATAGAATTTATAATTTAAAAGAATAACAATTTTATAAACTTACATGTCCTTAAAAGGCTCCTAATTGATTGGTAATATAGTGGTTCTCGACGTTTAACATCACTGTATTGTCTCAAACATTGACGCCTGGTCCTTTTAATTTTTGATACACGATACATTCTGCTTATCATTTCATAAATAGTTTTGTCCCTTTCATCTTGAATGACCCCCCGGACACCCCCTAAGCGTTTGGGAAAATATCTATCCATTACATACACTAGAATTATTATTTCCCCAGATGTGAAAGGTGCAATTCTCTTCATCCTCCCTGGTCCCATAGCAACTTTCTAGATGGGTGTGTCAAATCCCAAAATGTTCTCAATATCGCGTTATTCACTGTCTCTATGCAACATTATTGTATATTTGCTAAATTGTTAGAATTCTTCGGATACAATTATAAAAAAGTTGTATTATTTATTGCCATTCTCAAGTAATGATAAATGTAAATGAAGTTTGATGTATATATTTTATTGTGTAATATAGTTATCAATAGTGTAGTGTAGTTTTTTTTTGTTATGTAGGACAGTCATATTATTATAGATCTTTATGATTATTTGGTTTATATAGTTATTGTGCAATATGTTGGTTTTAAATAAAAATTTAAGTTTTATTAAAAAACAATATCCAATGTGACCGTTTATTATAATTTCTTAACTTATAAAAATAAAAACAAATAAAAAATCACACAAGTATATGATGAAAAAAAAAAAAAGATTTTATTCAGAAAATGAAAATTTTGTTTTTTATTCAAAAGACCAAAAAACAGAAGTCCCGTGATTACAATCTTTTGATGAAATCAATCCTTAAAATAGTTCTCTGCGACATAATTTTTGGCATTAACGGCCTGTCTTGTTGGTGCATCATTACAGATGACCTCAGAGAAGTTCTCAAATGATATTTCTTCTTCATTATCAATTTCAATTCCTCTTCTTATTGCAATGTTATGGAGAATGCAGCATACAAGAATAACCATTCTCTACTGAAAAAAACAGCGTCCCCTATGAAAAAAATAAAAAAGGATTAACATTTCAAAGATGATAAAGACGATAATTTCAATGAGAATTATCTATGTTTTTTAGTTAAATCTATCATCACAATGCATGACATAAACTACGTTTGACAATTATAATAATACTGTAACATAAAATCACAAAAATATAATTTCCTAACAGCCATCCTTCAGGCATCTCTCCCTCCTCAAACTTCCAATATAACCCAGACTGACGCAAGATATACGAATCATGGCAGGATCCAGGGAAGTTGGAACGGACACTGATTATTTTCATGTTATGGTCACTACACCAACTGAACATTGAGGGAATGGTACTGTTTTCTCTTCCGGAAAACTTCCTCACATTCTCGGGATGGTTTGACTGCAACAATGGTGCAATCTATGGCTCCAAGTACATTGGGCATTCCGGCCATTCTATAAAAATTAGACTTCACAGATGCCACTCTTATGAGTCGCTGGAAGGGCACACGTACCTTGGAAAGATGACCATCAATGCATCAATAACTTGGTTAGGTGCCTCGAAAAAGCAGACTGGCTAATGCCAATAATAACACTAGACACAGCTTGGAATGTAAGGCTGCCAACAGTTTTAATAGGGGACTCTGATTCTTCTACCTCTCCTTCTTTGCAAGTTGTCAACCGGTGCCTGTATAGCCCTTCTTCCTCGTAATTGAATTAATCGGAAAAGAAACATGTGTAAAAGTGTCTCCATCTTTATTCAGTGATCCAAAAACCAATAATGATACAATAGTAGTCTAGTCCTTTCACTTAAGTACTTCTACCTGGCGTCAGGTTGATACGCCCTATAGTTTTCTATTGTATTCGCTACCTAAATGGTCACAAAGCAAATCACACGAAGTTACAGTGAAAGTTGGAGCGGACGGATTAGTTGTAACATTCATAATTTCCGATTACAGCGAATTGACGTGTGATCAAACATGTAGTAAGTGGAAAAAGGCTTCGGAACGATCAGTTGCGTAAAATTATGATCGCTGATGAAAATAGTGTTTTTTCGACCCGATCGCAGATTGGTACATACGAGAAGCAGATCGTGAGCGAATTTTGATGCGGAAATACAGACGGACGGTCACTTCGAAGCTTAGTACATGGCGCCCAGAGTTGGATGAGTTGTTGTTTAAAAAACTTCTAATTAGAGGAGCCCAAGGTTAATAGGGTTATTTCTCAGTTTAAACTATTATACCTTATAGCTCTGCGCCTCTCGTAGATTAGAGAAGAGGAGGGGCAAAAAAGGAGGGGAGGGGAGGGATGAGGAGAGTTAAGGGGGGGAAAGGGGGCGAGGCCCATCAGTAGGAGGAGGAGGGGTTTAAGGGTATATGAGTATAGGAATCTTAACTGTTAAATTGTTCAATCCATGGTAACCATATTGCATAGTAGTGAAAAACAATTTAGAGTGAGTGCACCTATTGGATTGAGACAGCTCAACCCTAATATACAGTTGTTCCTTCAAACAACTGTGAGGAATCGATAGGGTAAAAAACAGGTGAGGGGAGCTGTATATATTACAATATATATATATATTTGTGACCTTTAAGTGTGGTTCTCGCAATCGTTTGTTATTTTGCACAATTAATATTGCAATTTAAAATAGTGAAAAAAGGGAGGTGTGACTACAAGAGGTTTAAAAAACAAAATATTTAATTGTTGCATTAAAAATACATGGATATATTCTGATTGGATAACAAGTTAATGGTAAAGAGCTCTATTACCTTGATTCATATAAAAATACTAAGATATCAGCAAACATACGTTAAAGTTAAAATGACAATATAGTTTGATAATATAGTTTTCAAAGCAATTGATAAAAATAAAAGCAATAATTTAAACCGTGGATAGTATCTATCAATTGTAGATTATAATGTTCATCTGATGATCTGTGTTTATCTTTTGATGTGACTTTTAGTGGAGGTGAAATTGTTACTGACAGTTTACATGATCAAGTTCCAAGGTGTCTGATTGGTTGAAACAGACAAGCCTTTATATAAAGGATATTGTGTTCCGCTGTAATTTATTCTAAAAATCTTTGAAACCTGTAGATTAGAGGTTTAGTCGTGTAGAAGTTCTAACCGTGGGGTAGAAAAAAGAACTTGTTATTCTTCTGATTGCTTCTATTGGCTTAAGGAAGTTCCAAGGTGTCTGATGTTGTTTTTGGTGGTTCGCTGGAACTGCAAACTTATGGTTTTTTGGATCCCATCTATGGATAAAAGACACTTGAAAGTAAAGTTGCTGAAACTATATACCTTACTTACTCTTACTGGCCGCAGGAATCCTCACAGCACTTACACAGACAGCCTGCAGCTTGCTTTCCAAACAAGCGTTTTCGTCAGTGTCTCTCAGTGGATTTAACAGAGTTGCTACTTCCAAATTGCCTTCATGCCTTATTGAAACTGATAGAAATCAATGTAGATCCAAATTACTTTGCTGATAGGCTAATCTGTATTTCAAATTGCTCCAATGAAATTATACCTACACCCTTATAAACGCAAGATCAGCACACCTTGGGCATCTTGATAAAGGCTAAGGCCGAAATGCGTAGATTTGCCCCAACTGTGCACTCCAACAACCTAAGTCTCCAACTGAGACCACCCAGGACAAAACAAGCAGAATAACCCGCTACGGGTGACTTTAATACACCGTGTACTACAAGATTCAAGCGGACATTCACCATACCTGAAGCTCCTGCAAACCTTGACAAAGGTAAACAGCTCCAGCAACTCTAAGAAAAATTCTATCATATTATCCGATGATCTGAAACTCCTGCAAACCGCTAAAAGGTAAACAGTTTCAATATAGATCAGTCACCAACAACTGAAACTCCAGCAAACCCTGGGAGGGTATATAGTTTCAGCAACAACAGACGCCTACAAAGACAATTGATCAAACGGTTCTAACAACGATACGGAGAACACTCCACTTAATTAGGCAACTAGAAACTCCAGCAAACCAACACCAGGTATACAGTTTCTACAACCTAAACGGAACCAAGTTACACCAACAACTGAAACTCCTGCAAACTCAGTTAAGCTATATAGTTTCAGCAACTTTACTTTCAAGTGTCTTTTATCCATAGATGGGATCCAAAAAACCATAAGTTTGCAGTTCCAGCGAACCACCAAAAACAACATCAGACACCTTGGAACTTCCTTAAGCCGATAGAAGCAATCAGAAGAATAACAAGCTCTTTTTTCTACCCCACGGTTAGAACTTCTACACGACTAAACCTCTAATCTACAGGTTTCAAAGATTTTTAGAATAAATTACAGCGGAACACAATATCCTTTATATAAAGGCTTGTCTGTTTCAACCAATCAGACACCTTGGAACTTGATCATGTAAACTGTCAGTAACAATTTCACCTCCACTAAAAGTCACATCAAAAGATAAACGCAGATCATCAGATGAACATTATAATCTACAATTGATAGATACTATCCACGGTTTAAATTATTGCTTTTATTTTTATCAATTGCTTTGAAAACTACATTATCAAACTATATTGTCATTTTAACTTTAACGTATGTTTGCTGATATCTTAGTATTTTTATATGAATCAAGGTAATAGAGCTCTTTACCATTAACTTGTTATCCAATCAGAATATATCCATGTATTTTTAATGCAACAATTAAATATTTTGTTTTTTAACCTCTTGTAGTCAAACCTCCCTTCTTTTCACTATTTTAAATTGCAATATTAATTGTGCAAAATCACAAACGATTGCGAGAACCACACTTAAAGGTCACAAATATATATATATATATATATATATATATATATATATATATATTGTAATATATACAGCTCCCCTCACCTGTTTTTTACCCTATCGAACCATATTGCATAGTAAGTGTCTAGCTTGTCTAGCTTATCTAAAACTGAATAGCAGTATGATTCCATCTTCTGTATAAAAGTTAGTGTTGCTTTGACTAATCGTGGGGGGAGATTTTTGCTTCCAGGCTTTCATGATTTCAAGTTTAATGGACATCAGAAGGTAGATAGTGTACGATTGTTGTGCTGTTGTTAAGGCTGGGAAGTCTAAGTGAAGAAGGCATGTGTGTGATCTAAGTGGTAGGCTAATGCCGAGTGAACTGAGGATGTCGAAGAGCTGTGTCCACAGAGGTGTAATTATTGGACAGGACCACTAAACAGTCTCTCCAGAATACTAGGCAGTGGGTGGGATACATTTTATGGAGGGTGGCGGGGACTAAGTGCCAGCGTACAGTGATCTTGAAATGTAGTTCCTACAGCGTTTCACAATACAGTAATTGTTTAGTGTGTAATATCTCTCTATGCCATGAATCGGTGTCAGCAGTAAAGTTTGATTCTCTCTCCCAAGCTAAGTGCTGTGAGATCTTATGATGTGAGTGAGGATCTAGGAGGAGATCATAATGTAATGATAAGGTCCCCCTGACAGCCGTGGCATGTGACCATCTCTGTTCCCATTTTGTAGCCTCTCTAATATTCACCGAGATTACGAGTTTGGCGTTAGCCTCAAAAAGCAGCGTTGAGAGGTCCCAACGCTGCATTTCACCTAACGCTGGTATTACGATTCTGACAGGTACAGGCTCACCCCTCACTTTTCTTCCGTGACTCGAGGCTACCGCAAATCCTCTTACGTCAATTGCGTATCCTATCTTTTTAATGGGATTTGCTGGCATTACGAGTCCTGTAAGAAGTGAGCGGTAGACCCTCTCCTGTCAAGACTTCGACCGCATTTAAAAGTCAGTAGTTAAGAGTTATATGGGCTAATGCCGGAACATAAAACTCTTAACTAAAGTGCAAAAAAGTACACTAACACCCATAAACTACCTATTAACCCCTAAACCGAGGCCCCCCACATCGCAAACACTAAATTAAAAAATTTTAACCCCTAATCTGCCGACTGGACATCGCTGCCACCTACATTATACCTATGAACCCCTAATCTGCTGCCCCTAACATTGTCGACACCTACATTATATTTATTAACCCCTAATCTGCCGCCCCCAACGTCACTGGCACCTACCTACAATTATTAACCCCTAATCTGACGACCGGACATCGCCACTACTTTTTCCTATGGGAAAATAAAAAATATGTCTACACCTAACACCCTAACATGAACCCCGAGTCTAAACACCCATAATCTTACATTTATTAACCTCTAATCTGCCGCCCCCCGCTATCGCTGACACCTACATTATATTATTAACCCCTAATCTGCCGCTCCGGACACCGCCGCCACCTACATTATCCCTATGAACCCGTAATCTACTGCCCCCAACATTGCCGCAACCTACATTATACTCATAAACCCCTAATTTGCCGCCCCAAACATCGCCGCCACCTACCTACAATTATTAACCCCTAATCTGCTGATCGGACATTGCCGCCACTTTAATAAATGTATTAACCCCTAAACCACCGCACTCCCGCCTCGCAAACACTAGTTAAATGTTATTAACCCCTAATCTGCCACCCCCAATGTCGCAGACACCTACCTACATTTATTAACCCCTAATCTTCTGACCCCAATGTCGCCGCTACTATAATAAATTTATTAACCCCTAAACCTAAGTCTAACCCTAACCCTAACCCCCTAACTTAAATATAATTTAAATTAAACGAAATACATTTAACATAATTAAATAAATTAATCCTATTTAAAACTAAATACTTACCTATAAAAAAAACCCAAAGCTAGCTACACTATAACTAATAGTTACATTGTAGGTAGCTTAGGATTTATATTTATTTTACAGGCAACTTTGTATTATTTTAACTAGGTAGAATAGTTATTAAATAGTTATTAACTATTTACTAACTACCTAGCTAAAATAAGTACAAAATTACCTGTAAAATAAATCCTAACCTAAGTTACAATTACACCTAACACTACACTATCATTAAATAAATTACCTAAACTACCTGCAATTAATTACAATTAAATTCAATAAACTAAATTACGAAAAAAACAAAATACTAAACTACAGAAAAAAAAAGAATTACAAGAATTTTAAACTAATGACACCTAATCTAATCCCCCTAATAAATAAAAAAGCCCCCCAAAATAATAAAATTTCCCTACCCTATACTAAATTACAAATAGCCCTTAAAAGGGCCTTTTGCGGGGCATTGCCCCAAAGTACTGTAAAAGAAAAATACAATACCCCCCAACATTAAAACCCACCACCCACACACCCCTACTCTAAAACCCACCCAATCCCCCCTTAAAAAAAAAACTAACACTAACCCCCTGAAGATCTCCCTACCTTGAGCTGTCTTCACCCAGCTGGGCAAAAGTGGTCCTCCATACGGCAGAAGTCTTCATCTGATTGGGGCAGAAGATTGAATCAGCCAATAGGATTGAGCTCACATTCTATTAGCTGTTCCAATCAGCCAATAGAATGCGAGCTCAATCCAATTGGCTGATTGGATCAGCCAATAGGATTTTTCCTACCTTTATTCCGATTGGCTGATAGAATCCTATCAGCCAATCGGAATTCAAGGGACGCCATCTTGGATGACGTCACTTAAAGGAACCTTCATTCTTTGTTAGGACGTCGTTTGAAGAGGATGGCTCCGCATTGGCTGGATTGAAGATGGCTCCACTCCGCTCCGGAAAGATGAAGATAGAAGATGCCACTTGGATGAAGGACTTGTGCCCGGCTGGGTGAAGACCCAGATCTTCAGGGGGTTCGTGTTAGGTTTTTTAAGGGGGGATTGGGTGGGTTTTAGAGTAAGGGTGTGTGGGTGGTGGGTTTTAATGTTAAGTTTATTGAATTTAATTGTAATTAATTGTAGGTAGTTTAGGTAATTTATTTAATGATAGTGTAGTGTTAGGTGTAATTGTAACTTAGGTTAGGATTTATTTTGCAGGTAATTTTGTACTTATTTTAGCTAGGTAGCTATTAAATAGTTAATAAATATTTAATAACTATTCTACCTAGTTAAAATAAATACAAAGTTGCCTGTAAAATAAATATAAATCCTAAGATAGCTATAATGTAACTATTAGTTATATTGTAGCTAGCTATATTTTATAGGTAAGTGTTTAGTTTTAAATAGGATTCATTTATTTAATTATGTTAAATGTATTTCGTTTAATTTAAATTATATTTAAGTTAGGGGGTTAGGGTTAGACTTAGGTTTAGGGGTTAATACATTTATTATAGTAGCGGCGACGTTGGGTCAGAAGATTAGGGGTTAATAAATGTAGGTAGGTGTCGGCGACGGGGTGGCAGATTAGGGGCTAATAAAATTTAACTAGTGTCTGTGAGGCGGGAGTGTGTAGCGGTTTAGGGGTTAATACATTTATTAAAGTGGCGGCGATGTCCGGTCGGCAGATTAGGGGTTAATAATTGTAGGTAGGTGGCGGCGACATTGGGGGCGGCAAATTAGGGGTTTATAAGTATAATGTAGGTGGCGGCGGTGTCCGGAGCGGCAGATTAGAGGTTAATAATATAATGTAGGTGTCAGCGATAGCTGTGGTGGTAGATTAGGGGTTAATAAGTGTAAGATTAGGGGTGTTTAGACTCGGGGTTCATGTTAGGGTGTTAGGTATAGACATATTTTTTATTTTCCCATATGAAACAATGGGGCTGCGTTAGAAGCTGGACGCTGCTTTTTTTGCAGGTGTTAGGTATTTTTCCAGCCAGCTCAGCCCCATTGTTTTCTATGGGGAAATCGTGCATGAGCACGTTTAGCCAGCTTACCGCTACCGTAAGCAACGCTGGTATTGAGGTGAGATGTGGAGCAAAACTCCAGGTTTAAAAAAACCTGTAATACCAGCGTTGACTTAAGGTAGCGTTATAAAAAAAAGCCTTGTTAGCAACGCACCCCTGTTAACGCCAAACTTGTAATCTCACCGATTGTTTCTAGGGTACCCCCAAGATCTGAGAATAGAATATAAGCGAAATGCTTCAAATCTGAGTATGTGGGGAATTTGTAAGTCGGTGCAGATCTTGTCGTGTGAGAGTGTTCTGTTGTGATCATAGAGATCCAGTATGTATTTTGCTAGTTTAAGTTCTTTAATGCTCTTTTGCACCTCTTCCAGGGAGATTGAGGTTATAAGGCCCTGAGAGGCCTCTTGAGGAAGCTGAGGGAGGTTGAGAGACGTTAAGAAAGAGTGAATTTCCATTACAGATCGGAGGCCTTGAGGCTCGATAGATTCTAGATTATATCATTTAAGATAGAATTCCCTAAAGGCTTCGCTGATCTCTTTTGGCGAGGACACCACCTCGGTGTATGCTGAGCCGAGTGATTTTAGATTGCGCAGTTCGATTACGCAATTTTGTGACTAGGAGCGAAGAGGCTTTATTACTCTTGTAGTAGTATAATTGTTTTAGTTTGTCTAAGTTTGCTTGTGTTTTCTGGAGTTCTAGTTCTTTGATCTGCTGTGTTATGTCCGTTATTTGGGTGTTTAGTCTTATGGTGTAGGACGAAGATAACTGTTTTTTAAAGGATCTAAGTTGGCAGATTAATGCAGCTAAGGGGGTGCCTTGTGCTTTATGAATGTGAGTTGCTTTAGTGATATAATAACATTAGTTTTGTGTTAACTAAAATACAGGATACAATGCCACCGGTAGATTGATTGCTAAGAAAGGATAGAATAAAGAATTAAATATTTAAAATGTATTGAGGTCGCTATTGCTAAACCAATAAAAACATTGTGTTCAGAATATCTTGGATACAAGACTATGAATGGCTGATAATATTGCAGTCTGTTATTTTTCAACAGTGTGTATATGTCCCATTGATGCAAGGATAATTCCCATCAATTAGCGAAAGGTAAAAACTCTTTGGTAACTTTTAGTAACTTTGTTACTTATTCAAAATCTTTGTTTTTATATAGTGTCTTTAGTTGCTTGATTTGTGGGAGTCAAAAAGTAAAACAGTACCTTTAAAGATGATGGTTAAGTAAATAGGACTATCTGGTATACTTCACCACTCTATGGCCCCTATTTATCAAAGTCTGGCGGACCAGTGCGAATCAGTTCCGCCAGACTTCGCTGAATACGGAGAGCAATACGCTCTCTGTATTCAGCATTGCACCAGCAGCTCACAAGAGCTGCTGGTGCAACGCCGCCCCCTGCAGACTCACGGCCAGCAGGGAGGTGTCAATCAACCCGATCGTATTTGATCGGGTTGAATTGCGGCGATGTCTGTCCGTCTGCTCAGAGCAGGCGGACAGGTTATGGAGCAGCGGTCTTTGTGAACGCTGCTTCATAACTGCTGTTTCTGGCGAGTCTGAAGACTCGCCAGAAACACGGGCCTTGATAGATAGGCCCCTATGTTTTAATCTGTTTGTGGCTGCACAATTCACTCTGGTATTACTTGGTCTGTCCGTGATCTGCCGTTGTACCTCTGACTCTTGGCTTCCTTCTGCATCCAGCGGTCACGTGGGGTGAATGGGCCAGTGGGAGGCGTTATTTACAGCGTCAAATTCAAACTAGTAAGCTTGTTTCTTCTTTTGTAGAAATAGCAGCTTTTCCAGTTCATTTTTTTCAGGGCGCTCTGATATTAGTTAAACTGGAGGTAGTCAGGGTTCATCTACGCATAGCAGGTATGCCTTAGATGTGGACTTTATCAAGATAACTCATGTTTCCTTCTGTTACCCTTTTATAATCCTTAATTATGCTTCCTCTTAAAGGGACCTTGTGTCAAGATATTCCACTGACATTTGCTTTCTATCAGCCTTTTTGTTTTATTAAATTAATACAGCCTTATTCATTTTGTTGTTTTCAATTAAGACATCTAAATATTACAGAAATACTTAGAAAAGAGTGGGAAAAAAATAGGAAAAAATAATGTGACTTAAGTTGTTCTTAGTTTACAATCAATATATGACATTAAACACAGAAATGTACATTAGGAGAATATGGGGGGTAGTTATCAAGCCGTCTACTTTTCTGGCTTCGCCGGCCCAATACGCCCGCCTAAGCTCGCCTACCTTCACCGCCGCGGACCTTGAATACGTTCGCCTAAGTTATCAAATAAAGCTGTCAAAAAGCAGCGGGGCGATGAGCAGCGGACTGTGACAGTTATCACTCATCCGATCTCGCTGCCCTTCGGCTTTTCCCAGCTTTATTGCTAGCCTGTCACTAAGCACTCACACTAAACTGCACTGTTCTACCCCCTATACCGGCGCCCCCGGAGCCCCCCGCAACTAAATAAAGTTACTAACCCCTAAACCGCCGCTCCTAGACCCCGCCGCAACTCTTATAAATGTATTAACCCCTAAACCGCCGCTCCTAGACCCTGCCGCAACTCTTATAAATGTATTAACCCCTAAACCGCCGCTCCCGGACACCACTGCCACCTACAGTATACCTAGTAACCCCTATCCTGCCCCCCCTACACCGTCGCCCTCTATTATAAAATTATTAACCCCTATCCTGCTGATCCCGCACCTCTCCGCAACTAAATAAATAGTTTAACCCCTAAACCGCCGCTCCATGAACCCGCCGCAACCTATATTAAACCTATTAACCCCTATCCTGCCCCCCCTACACGGTCGCCACCTATAATAAATTTATTAACCCCTATCCTGCCCCCCACTACGCCGCCGCCACTGTAATAAAATTATTAACCCCTAAACCTAACCCTAACCCTAACGCCCCCCTAACTTAAATATTAATTAAATAAATCTAAATAAATTAACTCTTATTAACTAAATGAATCATATTTAAAACTAAATACTTACCTTTAAAATAAACCCTAATATAGCTACAATATAAATAATAATTATATTCTAGCTATCTTAGGATTTATATTTATTTGACAGGTAACTTTCAATTTATTTTAACCATGTACAATAACTATTAAATAGTTATTAACTATTTAATAGCTTACCTAGCTAAAATAAAGAGAAATGTACCTGTGAAATAAATCCTAACCTAAGTTACAATTACACCTAACACTACACTATACTTTAATAAATTATTCCTATTTAAAAATAAATACTTACCTGTAAAATAAACCCTAAGATAGCTACAATATAATTAATAATTATATTATAGCTATCTTAGGATTTATATTTATTTTACAGGTAACTTTGTATTTATTTTAGCTAGTTAGAATAGTTATTAAATAGTTATTAACTATTTAATAACTACCTAGCTAAAAGAAATACAAAATTACCTGTAAAATAAATCCTAACCTAAGTTACAAAATTAAACCTAATACTACACTATCATTAAATTAACTAAATAACTACCTACAAATAACTACAATTAAATACAATTACATAAACTAACTAAAGTACAAAAATAAAAAAAGCTAAGTTACAAAAAATAAAAAAATAAGTTTACAAACACGTTAAAATATTACAACAATTTTAAGCTACTTACACCCTAATCTAAGCCCCCTAATAAAATAACAAACCCCCCAAAATAAGAAAAATCCTACCCCTATTTAAATTAAATAAATTTCAAAGCTCTTTTACCTTAACCAGCCCTTTAAAAGGGCCATTTGTGGGGCATGCCCCAAAAAGTTCAGCTCTTTTGCCTGTAAAAGAAAAATACAACCCCCCCCCAACATTAAAACCCACCACCCACATACCCCTAATCTAACCCAAACCCCCCCTTACAAAAACCTAACACTAATCCCCTGAAGATCATCCTACCTTGAGTCGTCCTTCACTCAGCCGAGCCACCGATGGAATTGAGAGGACATCCGGAGCGGAAGAAGTTAATCCTCCAAGCGGCGCTGAAGAAATCTTCCATCCGATGAAGTCATCATCCAGGCGGCGCTGAAGAAGTCTTTGATCCTGCCGATGTCATCTTCCAAGAGGCGCTGAAGATGTCTTCTATCCGGGCGAAGTCATCTTCCAAGCCGGGTCTTGAATCTTCCTTCGCCGACGCGGAACCACCTTCTTCACCGACGGACTACGATGAATGACGGCTCCTTTAAGGGACGTCTTCCAAGATGGCGTCCCCTCAATTCCGATTGGCTGATAGGATTCTATCAGCCAATCGGAATTAAGGTAGGAAAAATCTGATTGGCTGATGGAATCAGCCAATCAGATTGAGCTCGCATTCTATTGGCTGTTCCGATCAGCCAATAGAATGCGAGCTCAATCTGATTGGCTGATTGGATCAGCCAATCGGATTGAACTTGAATCTGATTGGCTGATTCCATCAGCCAATCAGATTTTCCTACCTTAATTCCGATTGGCTGATAGAATCCTATCAGCCAATCGGAATTGAGGGGACGCCATCTTGGATGACGTCCCTTATAGGAGCCGTCATTCGTCGTAGTCCGTCGGTGAAGAAAGGTGGTTCCGCGTCGGCGGAAGGAAGATTCAAGACCCGGCTTGGAAGATGACTTCGCCCGGATAGAAGACATCTTCAGCGCCTCTTGGAAGATGACATCGGCCGGATCAAAGACTTCTTCAGCGCCGCCTGGATGATGACTTCATCGGATGGAAGATTTCTTCAGCGCCGCTTGGAGGATTAACTTCTTCCGCTCCGGATGTCCTCTTCAGTTCCATCGGTGGCTCGGCTGAGTGAAGACGACTCAAGGTAGGATGATCTTCAGGGGATTAGTGTTAGGTTTTTGTAAGGGGGGGTTTGGGTAGATAGGGGTATGTGGGTGGTGGGTTTTAATGTTGGGGGGGGTTTTGTATTTTCTTTTACAGGCAAAAGAGCTGAACTTTTTGGGGCATGCCCCCACAAATGGCCCTTTTAAGGGCTGGTAAGGTAAAAGAGCTTTGAAATTTATTTAATTTAGAATAGGGTAGGGATTTTCTTATTTTGGGGGGTTTGTTATTTTATTAGGGGGCTTAGATTAGGTGTAAGTAGCTTAAAATTGTTGTAATATTTTTAACATGTTTGTAACTTATTTTTTTATTTTTTGGAACTTAGCTTTTTTATTTTTTGTACTTTAGTTAGTTTATGTAATTGTAGTTAATTGTAGTTATTTGTAGGTAGTTTATTTATTTAATTTAATGATAGTGTAGTATTAGGTTTAATTGTAACTTAGGTTAGGATTTATTTTACAGGTAATTTTGTATTTATTTTAGCTAGGTAGTTATTAAATAGTTAATAACTATTTAATAACTATTCTAACTAGCTAAAATAAATACAAAGTTACCTGTAAAATAAATATAAATCCTAAGATAGCTATAATATAATTATTAATTATATTGTAGCTATCTTTAGGGTTTATTTTACAGGTAAGTATTTATTTTTAAATAGGAATAATTTATTAAAGTATAGTGTAGTGTTAGGTGTAATTGTAACTTAGGTTAGGATTTATTTCACAGGTATATTTCTCTTTATTTTAGCTAGGTAAGCTATTAAATAGTTAATAACTATTTAATAGTTATTGTACATGGTTAAAATAAATTGAAAGTTACCTGTCAAATAAATATAAATCCTAAAATAGCTAGAATATAATTCTTATTTATATTGTAGCTATATTTGGGTTTATTTTAAAGGTAAGTATTTAGTTTTAAATAGGATCATTTAGTTAATAAGAGTTAATTTATTTAGATTTATTTAATTAATTATTTAAGTTAGGGGGGCGTTAGGGTTAGGGTTAGACTTAGGTTTAGGGGTTAATAATTTTATTACAGTGGCGGCGGCGTAGTGGGGGGAGCAGGATAGGGGGTTAATAATTTATTATAGGTGGCGACGGTGTAGGGGGGGCAGGATAGGGGTTAATACATTTAATATAGGTTGCGGCGGGTTCAGGGAGCGGCGGTTTAGGGGTTAATATATTTATTATAGTTGCGGTGGGCTCCGGGAGTGGCGGTTTAGGGGGTAATAACTTTATTTAGTTGCGGCGGTGTAGGGGGGGTCAGATTAGCGGTGTTTAGACTCGGGGTACATGTTAGGGTGTTAGGTGCAGACAGTTCCCATAGAAATCAATGGGATGTCTGTCAGCAGCGAACTTGTACTTTCGCTATGGTCAGACTCCCATTGATTCCTATGGGATCCGCCGCCTCCAGGCTGGCGCTTTGAAAACCAGGTACGCTGGGCAGTAAAAGTGCCGAGCGTACCTGCTAGTTTTTTGATAACTAGCAAAAGTAGTGAGAATGTGCCGCACTTGTGTGCGGAACATCTGGAGTGACGTAAGAATCGATCTGTGTCGGACTGAGTCCGGCGGATCGAAGTTTACATCACAAAATTCTACTTTTGCCGGTCTCGAGCCTTTGATAACTAAGGCGAATCAGCCTCGCCACAAATACGCTGCGGAATTCCAGCGTATTTGAGGTTGACGACTTGATAACTAGGCCCCTATATCTCAAAATTTGCTGAAATGTAATAGACTTCAGTAGTAATATCATTAGATGTGAGGGTGCATTTAAATTACTTATATAGCTGCTATTATAATTTTTATGTCTTACATATAAAATGATTTCTAATTTGAACCTATCATAAAAAGGGTTTAGAGCCACAGAGAAAGGTATTAGGTTTCTTCTGCTGTGGAAGGGTAAAGGAAGTATAGTGGAGCTAAGTGCTCTTATGTAAAGTCTGCTGGTTGGGGTAGAGGTGTATTCAGAGAACAGTCCAGACATTCATATAAGCCCTATTATATGTCTGAGAGGAGCCTTATATAGATAGATCTGAGCAGGACGAATATGGTAGGCTGCTTAACAGATGTGTGTCGCATATAAAATGTGTGCAGACTTACCCATACGTGGCTTCCTAGGTGAGGGCTCTGCTGTAGCAGGGATAAGTCCGATATGCAGAGAGATGTGTTGCCTGTCGGCTGTGCTACAGTAAGAGGCTCCCTGCTGCAGTCCGGAGCGTGTGTTTACTTGTCCTCTATACCTCGTGTGCAGTGTGGAGGAATGGAGGTTGTCTCCCAAGCCGACATGTTGCAGTGTGTGAGGGCTGAGCATAGATCCTTTTAGGGTGTCATCGCAGCTGACAGGAGTCCTCAGACCGGTGTGTTACAAACTTTAAAAACTTGCTTCAGATCGAATCCGCTGCAGACCGCAGTATCATCGTTGCCCACAATCGGATGTCGATTTGCGGAAGAACCGGACAGGCCCTACAGGTGATCTGCGCTAACTGTCACCAAAGATGGGTCAGAGAAGGTCCGATGATGATCCGGTCTGTGTAGTCAGGGGAATCAAAGTACTCCCTTCCTCTGTACTTACTGTTCCCCAGCTGCGGGAGGTATACTAGGGTCAGGGAGGGTTGAAATGTAGGGAATAAAGGTATTAAAACTCCAAATAATTAACTTTTGGAAAACTTGGTTCCCAGAGCTTATTAGCAGTGCGTCTGCCCTGTAGTGTGGCAAGCTCCGCCCCCCCTCCCAGAGGCTTTTGAGATCAGGACAGCTCAGTAATTGGGAGCGGTCCACTAGTGTTTGATGAATGAAACTGCCACAGAAGGAGTGGGCCATGGTTGTGCTTTGGACAGGACGGACTTATCATAAATGGGGTGAGTGGAGTTGGCGCAATTAATGCAACAGGTGGCTTAATTCAGTCAGGGCCTGCACTAAAGTTTTCCAGCATGCAAAAGGCAAGTATAAAGCCACAGGTGAACTTTTTCAACTGTAGCTTTGAACATTTACATTTGTTTCAATGAAAACAAATGTAAATGTTTTACTAAAATTCAGTATTTGTTTCATTTTAAACAAAATGAATAGTGCAGCCAGCGATTAGTCGGGGAAACAAATTTCCATAATATTCGGTTCAGTAATTCTACTAAAACTGGGACATTTGCCTTGATGATGGAGTGACAGTGGCATGGCATGACAATTCTACTAGAACTGGGATGCATGGCAGTTATGCATTTAATTGAAAAAAACTTTCGGCTAGATTACAAGTTGAAAGGTGAAAAAGCAGCGTTAACAGGTCCTAACGCTGCTTTTTCACGCCTGCTGCTATTACGAGTCTTGCAGGTTTAGGGGCACCGCACACTTTTTTGGCCTTAACGCAAATCAACTTACGTAAATTTCGTAAAGGCTTTTTTCAATGGGACTTGCATAGCACTGGTATTACGAGTTTGTCCTGGGAGGCCAAAAAGTGAGCGGTACACCCTCTACCGCCAATAAACTAGTGCAGGGAGTGTATGCGAGGGGAACGTCATAAGGGAGGGGCTGCTGGGAGAGAACAAAGGGGAATCTAGGTGTGCCAGGTGTGGGGGATGAGGCAGAGATAAGGAGAGCAGGCATTGGGCAGGAGCAGAGACAGGGGTGGAGCTGGAGATAAAGGTGTTATAAGGAAGTGGATTGCTGGAAGGAGTCACTAACCTTTTTTCTTTGTTTCAGAGATGAAGTTTTCAAGATGACCGCAAGGAACAGGAGAATCCCAAGGAGATACTTGGATGAAGGTGAGACAGTCTGGAAGACCAGGGCAATCCAGGCTCAGAAGAAGTTCAAGAGGATGGAAAAAAGCAGGAAGGAACAGCAGACAGTCCAAGGAGAGGTGGTATCCGGAGGAGGTATGGTGGAGGTTGGTGCGGTGTCGGCCGTTCAGGTAAGCCAGGGAGGGTTAGCACCCCATGCAGGGAGAGCGCAGGAGCAGTTACGGGGCCGCTTGTCAGTGTTTCCGTTGTGGCGGAGGAAACAGGCGTATCCCCTGGTGGTAGCGGGGGTAGTCCAGTGTTGTTCAGGGGGAGTCCTGCATCTAGCGCCATGTCCATTCCGCTGGGTCAAGGGGGCGGCAGCAGCACACACATTTTGCCTCCAGGCGTGAGGAACGCAAGCGAGCCGCATAGCCCCATAATGGTAGCGCAGCGAGCAGGCCCAATTGATGTCACCGTGGCGAGGAGGGGCCCCGGTGACGATAGGTTTAGGGGTGGTCACATGGGTTGCGACGTACGCGCGCGCGCACCCGGCGAGCGTGGGGCGGAAATGCCTCAATGGGGCGGCCATCTTGGGAACAGGGTGTATTGGGCGGTGGAGCTTACGCGGCGGGTGGTAACGGGTGGGGCAGAGGCCCATTCTCAATGGGAGCATCTCAGCAGGGATACAGGTGGGGGGGATGGGGGACAGAGGAGGATTCGTTCGGTCCCGGTGGGCCGAGGGAGCACCTGTGGGAGATAAGAAACGGGCCAAAGGAGTGGAGGGAGGGAACATGGGAAAACTGGGGGCAGGGGAATAACTGGAGACAGGGAGCTGAGAGGGGAGCATGGGCAGCGAGGGGGGGCTATGGGGAGCCCAGCAGGATAGAGGTATTCGGGAGAGGGGGGGAGGAGGGCATTAGGCCACAGAAGAGAGCTAGGGGAATGGGGGGGAGTATGGGAGACAGGAGGGTGATCAGGGACTCGGAGGGGAATAGCTATAGGTTAATAGAGGAGGAGGCAGAAATAAGGGAGATGGAAACAGGGGTGGAAATGGGAGAGGGACAAATGAGGGAGGCAGAAAGAAGGAGGGGGGTCAGGGGGCAGGACGAGGTAAGAATGGCTGACTCCAGTAGGAAGGGGAGAATGGTACAAGCACCGGGAGCACAGGAAGTAGGAAGGAATACTAATGTTTCTATGTTATCCCCACAGAGCACCGAAAAGGAGGTATGCCCACCGGAGCGAGCACAGCAGCAGGAGCCAACGGAAGTACCCAGCAGCAATGCGGGGGAAAATGTTGTGGTAGCAGAAACAACCCCAGTAAGAGAACTGGAGACAGGAGCTGCAAAACAGGTGGCAGCAACTGGTGCAGCAAGCAGTGACCAAGGGGCAAAGCAAGGTAAGAAACTATTGTGTTTGAACAGTAATGTGTCAGATAGTTCATCTGAGTTTGACTCGGAAGATGAGAATGTAAAAGGGGAAGGGGAGAAGCGGATATTAAAGATAGTAAGGAAAATATATGCAAAGCAAGGAAAAGGGGCAAGGAAGGGGATAACAGAGCAAGAGCAGGAGGAGACAGGAGAGGTGTTTAATGGGGATGATGAGGTAACGGGAACTTTGTTAATGCCACTAACAATGCATTTAAAAGCAAAGATAATTGCCAGGGCGCAGAAAGGGAAATATGTGGACATATTCGAAATTACTAGGGAAGCAGCGGCTGTTAAATCTAGGGGCGAGGATGGTAAAGGGAAGAAGGGGAAGCAAACATTTACAGAATGGGTGAAAGGGATACTTATATACGCAGAGTGTTTTTAAAATGCCAACCCGGGGAAAGTGAAGGGCATGTTAAGGTACATCCATTTCATTGCAGAATGTTACACGACATATGGGGGGTTTGCATGGAAGGACTATGACACAGAGTTTAGGAAGGGTAACTTGCAATTAGGAGACAAAGGAAGGAGGGACTTTGGTATAAAGATATTAGACCTATACACCAGGGTAATGAGGGTACAGGAGGGGCCCCACGGGGGGCGGGGCGCATCGTTTAATACAAATAAGAGCGGGAGAACTGACAACAAAGAGTGCTGGGCATACAATGAGAAAAAGTGCGATAGGGGGGGCGCATGCAGGTTCAGGCACATTTGCAGATACTGTGGCGGGGCGCACCCCGGGGTAGACTGCAGAAAGAACGGGGGTAACATCGGGTATGGGAAGCAGTCCTTTCAGAGCCAAGGAAACGCGGGTGGAGGACAAGTTGGGGGGATTGGCGCCAACCCCTCTGAGAATAGATAGACTGGTTCGCGAGTTGCAAGCATACCCTATAAAAGAGGATAGAGATTTATTAATTGAAGGGTTAAGTAAAGGTTTTACAGTCCCAGTAAAAGGGGTGGTAGCGGGTGCGATGAAAGCTAGAAACCTGAAATCAGCAGCGGAGCTCCCGGGGGTACTGAAGGAGAAGCTAGGGAAGGAGGTAGAATGTGGGAGGATGGCGGGGCCATTCGCAGAAAAGCCAATAGCAGAGCTAATTATTTCACCCTTGGGGGTGGTGCCCAAGAAGGAGGAAGGGAAATATCGCATGATACATCACTTATCATACCCAAAGGGTAGGTCGGTAAATGATGCTATCAATAAAGCAGAAGCAGCGGTGCAGTACCAATCGTTTGACAGCGCAGTGCAGTTGGTAAGGAATGCGGGGAGAGGGGCCATGATGGCAAAAATAGACATTGAATCGGCTTTTCGGCTACTGCCGCTTAATCCTGATAGTTTTAAACTGATGGGGTGCAAATTCGAAGGGCAGTTCTACGTGGATAAATGCCTTCCAATGGGGTGCTCTATATCATGCTCATTTTTCGAGAAGTTTAGCACTTTTCTGCACTGGTTAGCGGTTGCAAGGCAAAAGAGAGACTCAATAGTCCACTACCTGGATGATTTCATGGTAGTAGGGAGGGCGGGCACTGACAGGTGTGAATGCATGAAGAAGGGACTGATAGGTTTGTTCGAAGAGATGGGGGTCCCGGTGGCAGACAAAAAGACGGAGGGCCCTTGCGCGAGACTCGCTTTCCTAGGCATAACAATAGATTTGCTGAAAGGGCAATGTGAACTACCAGAGGATAAGGTAGAAAAAGCTAGGGAGATGATAGCATGGATGGCAACGCGTAAAAAAGTAACACTAAGGGAGATGCAGAAAACTTTGGGGGTGTTAAACTTTGCATGTAAGGTAATACCAGTAGGGAGGATTTTCAAAAGGCGATTGGAAATCAGCACAAGGGGCGCAAAAAAGCCAGAGCATATGATTAGGGTAACAAAGGAGATGAGGGACGACCTGAAAGTATGGGACCAGTTTTTGCAGGAATTCAATGGGGTGCGCATATGGCAGGAGGTGGCGCCCGCGGTAGATTTGGAACTATACACGGACGCGGCAGGGGGAAAGGGTTACGGAGCATATTTCCAGGGGAGGTGGTGCGCAGGAGAATGGCCAGAGAGCTGGAAGGAAATGGGGTGGATTAAGAATTTGGTGCTGCTGGAACTATTTCCCATAGTTGTGGCCATGGAGCTATGGGGTGGAGAGCTAGCGAATAGGACAATTATATGCTGGTCCGACAACATGGGGGTGGTCGAAATCATCAATCAGCTATCAGCATCATCAATGCCAGTAGTTAGGTACCTAAGGTACTTGGTTCTGAAATGTTTAAAACATAATATATGTGTCAGGGCCAAGCATATTCCGGGGTTCAAAAACGTAGTTGCTGATGCGCTATCCCGTTTTAAGTGGAAGGAGTTTAGGGAGCTAGCACCCAATGCCAGACAGGAAGGTGAATGTTGCCCTATGCTTCTTTGGCAGATTGTCAGCGGATAGAAGGAATCGAGGAACTGGTCAAAAAGCTTTGGCACCAAGCACATGGGCAGTGTACAGGAAATATTGGGGACAATGGTGCAAGCATAGGGAGGAGGCGAAAGGAGGGGAGGAAGGAAGATTTTTAGAATGGTTGATGGCGCTGCGGAGAGAAGGTGTAAAAAAGGGGAGATTGAGCGCAGTGTTAGCAGGGATTTCATACTGTTCGCAGCTATACGAGGGAGTAGATTGGTCCAGGAAGTTTATAGTAAAGAAAATCGCAAGGGCATGGGGAAGAGGGGAAGAGAAGGAAGTGGATAAAAGGGAACCAATAACTGAGGTTAGATTACAGAAAATGATAGGGGCACTAGAAGGGGTATGTGCAAACAGGGACGAGGCGCTTATTTTCAGAACGGCTTTTTTAGTAGCATTTCACGGAGCAATGAGGATAGGGGAGCTGTTACCAAAAAACAGAAAAATAGGTAAAGGGGGTGTAGAGACAGGGGATGTAAGATGGGGGGAAGAAGCCGTTCTAATATTGGTAAGAAGATCTAAAACAGACAAAGAAGGAAAAGGGGCATGGCTAAATATGGCTAAAACCGGGGGAACACTGTGCCCGGTGGCCTGTGTTAAGGAATACCTGATAGCAATGAGGAAAGGGGGCCGCACATTTCTGAGGCATGCAGACGGTTCGGATGTAACAATCTTCCAGTTTAAAAGCATATTACAAAGGGTGGTTAAGAAATTGGGGTGGAGAGAGGCACACATCGCGCTGCATTCATTCAGAATAGGAGCAGCGACCGCCGCAGCGGGTAGGGGTTGTTCAGAGGAACAAATTAAAAAATTAGGGAGATGGAAATCCGCAGCGTACAAATCTTACATAAGAGTGCAAAAGGAGTAAGGCCTTAATAAAAATGTTCTAACGGTTAAATTGTTTTTTTGTTTTACAGACAAGGGTGTGGATAGTAGGGCATTCCTACGTCTATTGGGCACAGGCTAGGGCAGCAGCATCAGCGCAGGGAGTAAATTTGGGACTGTCGCACAAGGAAGTCAGCATTAGATGGGTAGGAAAAAGAGGCATGATGTGGGACGAGTTAGTTCCTACAATACAGCTGGCAAGGAGAAGATGGGGGTGTCCGGACGCCATAATTATACATCTGGGGGGGAACGACATAGGCGCTTACCCACTTAGAGAGTTAGAAGAGAAAGTTGCAGGAACAATGAGATGGTTGAAGGTGGCATGGCCATCAGTGAGGGCGATATGGTCCAATATAGTTTTGAGGGTATTCTGGCGGAACTCGTACACGAGCAAAGCAGGATATAGATCGAGGAGAAAAGTGAACCAGGTGGCAGCAAAGGTTATGAAGGAAATAGGGGGTAGAGTGGTGGAGCACCCACTGATAGCAGCGAGAAAGGAGGAGCTATTCAGACGGGATGGAGTGCACCTAACGGATGAGGGGAATGACCAGCTGCTGGTGGACATCAGAGGGATGTGCCAAGAGTTGGTAAAGGTAAGGAAAGGTCACGAATGGTGGAAAGAGTTGGCCGAAAGAGGGACTCTTTTTGGTGGCGGTGAAGTTTGTGCACGACACGTGGGCGGGGCAGAAGGGGAGGTGGGAGGATCCCGCGGCATACCCAGCCCTGAGGGGTGATCCGGTGGTCTATCTAGGGGGGGGGCTATGCCGTGGGTTCTCCCTTCTCCAAACTGCCCTGCCAGGGGGGGGTAGTTGTTACACCCCCCTAGGCGTGGTTCCCAAAATTCTGGTTTTTAATGCAAGGGCATTATTTGGTGTTTATCTTGAGTGATTTATGGCTGAATTTTGCAAGATATAGTTTAAAGGTAGCAAAATTAAGTAATAAAATCGTGACCTTTCCACATTTCGCCATACCTACTGTGTCTGTGTTTTTATTTTAGATAAGAATTAGATAAGAAAATGGGGATCGGGGGTTATGGTTGTGGGGTGTTATACATGTATTGGACAAGGGAATGCAGCCTCCTCACCTTAAACTAGTGCAGGGAGTATATGCGAGGGAAACGTCATAAGGGAGGGGCTGCTGGGAGAGAACAAAGGGGAATCTAGGTGTGCCAGGTGTGGGGGATGAGGCAGAGATAAGGAGAGCAGGCATTGGGCAGGAGCAGAGACAGGGGTGGAGCTGGAGATAAAGGTGTTATAAGGAAGTGGATTGCTGGAAGGAGTCACTAACCTTTTTTCTTTGTTTCCCACCCTCCCACCCTAGATGCAGCAGAGCACGATGCAATAACCGGAAAGGTCACGTGAGAAGGCAGTACTTGCACGGCTAAGGGCAGGACGTTGACTAATTGGTTGAGTCACAGTAAGACCGCCCGTGCTCCTCAATAAGGGGAAGAACACAGCGCAACCGAAGGGCAGCAGGTGACCTGGCGGTCTACGCTGACTGGAGGATAGAAAACGGCAGCTGTTTTTTAACATAGTATTGAGCATACAATCGCAGCAAGCGGTGAAGTTTGTGCACGACACGTGGGCGGGGCAGAAGGGGAGGTGGGAGGATCCCGCGGCATACCCAGCCCTGAGGGGTGATCCGGTGGTCTATCTAGGGGGGGGGGGCTATGCCGTGGGTTCTCCCTTCTCCAAACTGCCCTGCCAGGGGGGGGGTAGTTGTTATACCCCCCTAGGCGTGGTTCCCAAAATTCTGGTTTTTAATGCAAGGGCATTATTTGGTGTTTATCTTGAGTGATTTATGGCTGAATTTTGCAAGATATAGTTTAAAGGTAGCAAAATTAAATTAAGTAATAAAATCGTGACCTTTCCACATTTCGCCATACCTACTGTGTCTGTGTTTTTATTTTAGATAAGAATTAGATAAGAAAATGGGGATCGGGGGTTATGGTTGTGGGGTGTTATACATGTATTGGACAAGGGAATACAGCCTCCTCACCTTATTGCTAATGCATTTTAGAGTCAGTAGTTATGAGTTTTACGCTACAAAGCTGTGGCATAAAACTCATAACTAAAGTGCTAAAAAGTACATTAACACCCATAAACTACCTATTAACCCCTAAACTGAGGCCCTCTTGCATTGCAAACACTAAAATAAAATTATTAACCCCTAATCTGCCGCTCCGGACATTGCCGCCACTATAATAAACATATTAACCCCTGAACCGCCGCACTCCCGCCTCGCAAACACTAGCTAAATATTATTAACCCCTAATCTGCCGCCCCTAACATCGCCCCACCTACATTATACTTATTAACCCCTAATCTGCCACTCCGGACATCGCCGCCACCTACATTATACCTATTAACCCCTAATCTACTGCCCCCAACATCGCCGCCACCTACCTACATTTATTAACCCCTAATCTGCCGTCCCCAACGTCGCTGCCACTATTCAACATTTATTAACCCTTTAAACCTAAGTCTAACCCTACCACCCCCTAACTTAAATATAATTTAAATAAATCTAAATAAAATTCCTATCATTACCTAAATTATTCCTATTTAAAACTAAATACCTATAAAATAAATCTTAAGCGAGCTACAATATAACTAATAGTTACATTGTAGCTAGCTTAGGGTTTATTTTTATTTTACAGGCAGGTTTGTATTTATTTTAACTAGGTAGAATAGTTACTAAATAGTTATTAACTATTTACTAGCTACCTAGCTAAAATAAATACAAATTTACATGTAAAATAAAACCTAACCTAAGTTACACTAACACCTAACACTACACTACATTTAAATAAATTCCCTAAATTAAATGCAATTAACTAAATTCAAAACAATTAGCTAAATTACAAAAAACCCCACTAAATTACAGAAAATAGAAAACAAATGACAAGATCTTTAAGCTAATTACACCTAATCTAATAGCCAAAATAAAAAAAGCCCACCCAAAATAAAAAAAACCCTAGCCTAAACTAAACTACCAATAGCCCTTAAAAGGGCCTTTAGCAGGGCATTGCCCCAAAGAAATCAGCTCTTTTACCTGTAAAAAAAAATACACACAACCTCCCAACAGTAAAACCCACCACCCACACAACCAACCCCCCAAATAAAACCCTAACTAAAAAACCTAAGCTTCCCATTGCCCTGAAAAGGGCATTTTGATGGGCATTACCCTTAAAAGGGAATTTAGCTCTATTGCGGCCCAAAGCCCTAACCTAAAAATAAAACCCACCCAATACACCCTTAAAGAATCCTAACACTAACCCCCGAAGATCCACTTACCGGGAGAAGTCTTCAACAATTTCCAAAATTAGGGCAGCTTCTGAGTGGTTGAAACAAAGGTGCTGACACTATTAGTTGAAATATAGGAAAGTCTTTATTGTTGCATATAAGCAAATATAAAACATAAATGCACTAGGGGATAAAGTAAGGCACAGCACACATTGAGTACTCAGTGTACCTGGCGTCCACAGCTAAAGTCTTCATCCAAGCCCCAAGATGTCATCAACGAAGTCGGCAGAACTGGTCCTCCAGCAGGCAGATGGCATCTTCTATCTTCATCCTTCCGATGCGGAGCGGGTCCATCTTCAAGACATCCAGCGCGGAGCATCCTCTTCAATCGACGTCTTCTTCTGGAATGATGATACCTTTAAGTGACATCATCCAAGATGGCGTCCCTTAGATTCCGATTGGCTGATAGAATTCCATCAGCCAATTGGAATTAAGGTTGAAAAAAACCTTCATTCGTCGGGTAGTCGTTGTTGGAAGAGGATGCTCCGTGCGGGATGTCTTGAAGATGGTCCCTCTTCGCGACGGAAGGATGAAGATAGAAGATGCCGTCTGGGTGAAGACTTCTGCCCATCTGGAGGACCACTTCTACCGGTTTCGTTGAGGAATGAGGACATCTTCGCGCTTGGATAAAGACGTCTCCCAGTAAGTGGATCTTCGAGGTTTAGTGTTAGGATTCTTTAAGGGTGTATTGGGTGGGTTTTATTTTTAGGATACGGCTTTGGGCTGCAATAGAGCTAAATGCCCTTTTAAGGGCAATGCCAATCCAAATGCCCTTTTCAGGGC
This sequence comes from Bombina bombina, assembly GCF_027579735.1. Taxonomy (NCBI): domain Eukaryota; kingdom Metazoa; phylum Chordata; class Amphibia; order Anura; family Bombinatoridae; genus Bombina; species Bombina bombina. The sequence continues at coordinate 968,523,558 of NC_069499.1, read as the reverse complement.
AATGGGGAGCTTAGGTTTTTTTAGTTATGGTTTTATTTGGGGGGGGTTGGTTGTGTGGGTGGTGGGTTTTACTGTTGGGGGGGTTGTGTGTATTTTTTTTTACAGGCAAAAGAGCTGATTTCTTGGGGGCAATGCCCCGCAAAAGGCCCTTTTAAGGGCTATTAATAGTTTAGTTTAGGCTAGGTTTTTTTTTATTTGGGTGGGCTTTTTTATTTTGATAGGGTTATTAGATTAGGTGTAATTAGTTTAAAGATCTTGTAATTTATTTTTTTATTTTCTATAATTTAGTGGGGTTTTTTTGTAATTTAGCTAATTGTTTTGAATTTAGCTAATTGTATTTAATTTATGGAATTTATTTAATTGTAGTGTAGTGTTAGGTGTTAGTGTAACTAAGATTAGGTTTTATTTTACAGGTAAATTTGTATTTATTCCAGCTAGGTAGCTAGTAAATAGTTAATAACTATTTAGTAACTATTCTACCGAGTTATAATAAATACAAAATTGCCTGTAAAATAAAAATAAACCCTAAGCTAGCTACAAGCTTAGGGTTTATTTTACAGGTAAGTATTTAGTTTTAAATAGGAATTATTTAGGCCTAGATTTGGAGTTTGGCGTTAGCCGTGAAAACCAGCGTTAGAGGCTCCTAACACTGGTTTTAGGCTAACTCTGGTATTTGGAGTCACTCAAAAAAGGGTCTAACGCTCACTTTTCAGCCGCGACTTTTCCATACCGCAGATCCCCATACGTAAATTGCGTATCCTATCTTTTCAATGGGATTTTTCTAACTCCGGTATTTAGAGTCGTGGCTGAAGTGAGCGTTAGAACTCTAACGACAAAACTCCAGCCGCAGGAAAAAAGTCAGTAGTTAAGAGCTTTCTGGGCTAACGCCGGTTCATAAAGCTCTTAACTACTGTACTCTAAAGTACACTAACAACCATAAACTACCTATGTACCCCTAAACCGAGGCCCCCCCACATCGCCGCCACTCGATTAAATTTTTTTAACCCCTTATCTGCCGACCGCCAACTACGTTATCCTTATGTACCCCTAATCTGCTGCCCCTAACACCGCCGACCCCTATATTATATTTATTAACCCCTAATCTGCCCCCCACAACGTCGCCTCCACCTGCCTACACTTATTAACCCCTAATCTGCCGAGCGGACCTGAGCGCTACTATAATAAAGTTATTAACCCCTAATCCGCCTCACTAACCCTATAATAAATAGGAACAATGGCACCACTAGGGCTTCTTCCCTATTATAGTTTATTAGCAAACTTTATGTTTATTGTTTGTTAAAGTCATAAATGTATAGGGAATGGTGCTAATGCATAAATATTATAATTACTGAGAACTAAGAAGAATCTTAACACAGAGGTGTAGATATCTTCTGGAAGTATGCACTTGTAAGCACTCTTAGCCTAGACTGTAAGGCAGTTTCTGGTTAGAACAAAATAAAATAAAACATAACTTTTATTGTTTATTTACTTAAAATAAGGGTAACACACACACGTTAAAATCGACACTAGCACTGATATGTCTACTCTATTTGTACAATATAGGAAGGACTGTGTAATTTCGCCTCGGGTAATTGAATATACGTCCTCTATATGGTATTATTTCTGCTATACTGTAATGGTATATCCAAATAGTGTATATATGTAACCTATTTGGTGAATCGTCCCCTATATAGGGTTGTTTGGATATCCAAATTGCACTGTAAGGTGTTTGAAAACGCCAGTAGTTCTTCTACTCAGTCCCTATGTAATATATGCAAATATTGGCTGCACTAGGGTCTGGTTATGTACCACCTGTTTTATATGCTAGTTGCTGCTATTAGTAACACTCTCGTTGGTAAATCACAAGGCTTAAGTAATGCTGAGATATAATCCCACAGTATCTTGATAGATTAATATTGTTTATACTAGAATTGTGGACTGTTAGTTTCAGCGTTACAATGTTGCTATATATTCTCTGTGTGGTGCTATATATCAGACCTGGTTAATCACCGTCTAGGTATAGTGTATAATATATCAATAAAGAAAGTATATCCCTTTGTACTTTCGCTGTTCAATATGGCTCACTTCAAGTTGTTCTCTATTTGACTACCTCTCTGTATATTTTTAGTAGTCTTAGGAGTACTGTGATATTTATTCTCTCACAGATGTGTTCACTTCATATATCTATGTGGGTAGTCAAGATTGAAGTCATTTGTATTGGTTCATTCTATATTATATGCACCCAATTACAGATTATCTTTGTTGAAAAACAACACTGGTATTTTGTTGCCGATATGATTTACAGATATATTCTGTTTGTTTGCAAAGCACGCTACTCAAATAGTTACTAAAGTCTCCTTTCCTTATAGGTTACAGTTTTATCCCTGTCTCACTCTGTACTAACTTTCTATATAGCTATCGAGAGCAGCATATATTTCATCATATTTTTACATATAATAGGCGGATATCAATATAATAAATATATACACAAACTACGGCTAAGTCTGGCACAACCCAGACTATTCAACGTATTTAACTAAGTATAGCAGATAATTTATAACGGTTTAGAGTAACATTCTAGTGCTAGGCATGTTAAAATTGAGCGCCCAAACACTCAAAGTAACTCCTGACTAGTTTCGCCCCTCTGGGCTTTGTCAAAGGCGGCGAGCCGCCGATTTTTTGGGGGTATATGCCGGTTTAACCGGAAGTCCCGCCTTGTTCAGTTTCTGTTTGGTTTTCGATTGGACCACATTAGGTGATTGACAGCTTAAGGTCTCAATCCTTGAACAATAATGTAATGTATGCCTGGTTCTGCGATTTACGTGAGTTGTCAATTCTTTTGACAGTTCTCTTGAACTTGACTACCTGTGCTTCGATTAATAGATCACTATAATGGGTGTATATTTTCTATGTTGATATAAACCTTTTGTTATTATGAGAGGTGTTGTTATAACATCATTGCCGAGTTCTATATTCGATCTTTATATTTACATCATCATTGTGAGTTCGACAATATCGGTAGTTAGTTATTTGTGTAAGTTCTTATTCTTGTCATTCTATCTCAATTATAGTGTTGCAAAAAGGGGAAAAAGGGGTGACCAAAAACACACATTGTGTACAGTGCAAAAACTAGTGCTTAATTCAATACTTATTTAACATTATGAGTCAATGGACTATTTCTATCTAGTGTATTTCCAGGTTATCTAGTGACACCTGTGGTGCTAAAAATTACTTAATAATTCTGCTAGTGGTAGTGATACTTTTTTTGATAATCTACAAGTACCTTATTGTAAAATTTATTGTGATCTCTGATTCTCTTCCTATCTTATTTACCGTGCTGGTTTCACTTATCATTATTAGAAGGCTGTAATTATATGTTTAATTCAGCCTGTGACATCTATAGAGTGTATACATCGCTTGTGTTGCCTATTATTTGTTTTATTTATGCTTTTATTCTTTTTTTGTATTTTTTGTTTTTTGTTAGGTGGGGGAAAAAAGGGGAGGGGAGTGAAGGGGATTAAAAATTGACACAAATTAATTTATCATTTCAAATACATTGTTTATGAATGATCTTGTTGTTGCTTCTTCTTCTGATACTTGTGTATCCGACTTTATGGTTTTTCTTTTCTACCTCTAGGTACTATATATGACTTATATATCAACATAGGTTCTTATGTGTGTGATCTTCATATAAAGATATAGTAGTTATTTTGTTCATTCAATCCATGTGTTTGGACCATATTGAGCAGATAGATCCACCGGCTTTCAGCTTTCAGTAAAGCTGTTTCTAGGTTTCCTCCTCTCATTCCTAGGCTCATTTTTTCTATACCCCAGCATTGCAAATCTTTTTGATTGGAATTATGGAAATTCAAGAAATGTGCAGCTACACTAGTTATGGATTTCATCTCTTCCTTATCTTTGGCTGCATTATTGATATTCCTTAAATGTTCCATTAATCTCACATGTAGTTTCCTGGAGGTCATTCCTACATAGTATAAATTGCATGTGCAGTTAAGTACATAAATTACACTTTCGGTGTTGCAGCTTATGTATCTTTTTATGTTATGTTTTTTACCGAACCTATCTGTGATGGTATCTGTGTTATGCATATATTTGCAAGTGCTGCAGTTGCCACATTTATATGCTCCCGGTTGAAATGCTGTTCTGATTTTCTTCTTTTGAAAGTGACTACTGGTTACAAGGTCTTTGACGTTTTTTGTTCTTCTATATCCAACTGAGGGTCTGTCTCCTAAGATAGTCTTTAATGTTGGATCCATCATCAAGATATTCCAGTGTTTCTGTATGATATTTAGAATTTGTGGAGTTTGACTGTTGTATGTCATAATATGTCTAGGTATATTTGGACTATTCTTGTATTTCTTGAAAAGAAGATTTTGTCTTGGAGTGTGTAAAGCTCTATATTTGGCTTTTTTGGTACTTATTTTACTGTACCCTCTCTTCCACAATCTCTCCTCCAATTCTTTTGCCCTCTTGTTGAATATCTGTTCATCTGAACAATTTCTACGTAGTCTTAAGAATTCTCCTATAGGTAAGCTTTTCATTGTGCTTGGGGCATGTGCACTGGTACTATGTAGTACACTATTTGCTGCAGTGGGTTTCCTGAATAGATCAGTGGTTACATTACCATCACTATGTTTATTGATTGTTATGTCCAAGAAGTTTATTGTAGTAAGACTTTCCTCATGTGTCAATTTAATGTTGAGGTTATTTTGGTTCAGATCTTTTAAGAAATCTAATAGATCACTGTGTGTGCCTTCTCAAATAAAGAGCATGTCATCTATGAAACGAATCCACAGAGGGATACAGTCTGTATATCTTTGGTTGTGCTCTGTGAATACATATTCTTTCTCCCACCAGCCTAAAAACAGATTGGCGTAGGTGGGGGCACAGGTGGTGCCCATAGCTGTGCCTCTGGTCTGAAGATAGAATTGACCATCAAATGTAAAGAAATTGTAGTTTAATACAAAATCTAACAATTTTAGGATAAAGTTGTCATGTTCCTTGTTTTCTTCTGAATACCTCTCTAAAAAGTATCTTGTGGCTTGTAAACCTTGGTGATGGTTGATTGAGGTATAGAGGGACTCAACGTCTGTAGTGACTAGCCATGTCGTGTCATTTAGAGTTAAATTTTCTAATCTTTGCAGTACTTGCATTGTGTCTTGTACATATGATGGTAGTTGTTCCACATACTGTCTTAATCTTAGATCAATATATGTGCTTGCTTTTTCAGTTAAACTCTCTATGCCTGACACTATGGGCCTCCCTGGTGGATTGTGTGCATTCTTATGTATCTTCGGTATCATATAGAAGGTGGCAATCTTAGGTTTATCTACTGTTAGGTATTTGTGTTCCTTAGTAGTGATAACGCCTTCTTTGAAGGCCTTATTGACCATGTTAGAGTAGATTTTTAGATAACCTTCCGTAGGATTGTGCAACAGTCTTGTGTAACAGGTCTTGTCCTTCAGTTGTTTATTGGCTTCCTTTAGATAAAGATCTATAGGCCAGATAACTATGTTGCCACCTTTGTCCGAACCACGGATAACTACTTCATCCCATTGGGTCATTTCTTTAATTGCCTGTTGTTCTTCTAATGTCAAATTATATTTTTTGGGAGCTAATTTAAGTGATGTAATATCTCTGCACACACAGTCTCTGAACATTTCAATCTGTGGATTATTAAAATTCTTTGGTACAAAAGTGGATTTGTTTCTTTTAGAGTCAATCTTTCTTCTTCTGTCCATCCTGATACATTATCTTGTGAAGAGAAGAATTTTTTAAGAAACAATTTCCTAGTGAACAGTTGCACATCTTTTACAACCTCAAATTTGTCTATATTACTGGTTGGACAAAAGGATAAACCTTTGGATAATACTGAAACGTGATTAGGAGTGAGATTTAATGTAGATAAATTAATGACCCTCAATGATTCATCCTGATCTGTGAGAAGGGACTCTGTTCCCTCCTGGGTGGTCTCCAGTGGCCTTGTTGCCCTCTCTGGTACCTGTTTCGACCTCTGGTTGGTTTTTTGTTTATGCCTCCCCCCTCTGCGTACTCCCCTCCTGATTCTCCTGAATCTAAAAAATCTTTCCTCTTGTTTCTGCTAGATGATCTAGATATACTCAGGTTGGTTTACTGAAAGCTGAAAGCCGGTGGATCTATCTGCTCAATATGGTCCAACCACATGGATTGAACGAACAAAATAACTACTATATCTTTATATGAAGATCACACACATTAGAACCTATGTTGATATATAAGTCATCTATAGTACCTAGAGGTAGAAAAGAAAAACCATAAAGTCGGATACACAAGTATCAGAAGAAGAAGCAACAACAAGATCGTTCATAAACAAATGTATTTGGAATGATAAATTAATTTGTGTCAATTTTTAATCCCCTTCACCCCCCTCCCCTTTTTTCCCCCACCTAACAAAAAACAAAAAATACAAAAAAAGAATAAAAGCATAAATAAAACAAATAATAGGCAACACAAGCGATGTATACACTCTATAGATGTCACAGGCTGAATTACACATATAATTACAGCCTTCTAATAATGATAAGTGAAACCAGCACGGTAAATAAGATAGGAAGAGAATCAGAGATCACAATAAATTTTACAATAAGGTACTTGTAGATTATCAAAAAAAGTATCACTACCACTAGCAGAATTATTAAGTACATTTTAGCACCACAGGTGTCACTAGATAACCTGGAAATACACTAGATAGAAATAGTCCATTGACTCATAATGTTAAATAAGTATTGAATTAAGCACTAGTTTTTGCACTGTACACAATGTGTGTTTTTGGTCACCCCTTTTTCCCCTTTTTGCAACACTATAATTGAGATAGAATGACAAGAATAAGAACTTACACAAATAACTAACTACCGATATTGTCAAACTCACAATGATGATGTAAATATAAAGATCGAATATAGAACTCGGCAATGATGTTATAACAACACCTCTCATAATAACAAAAGGTTTATATCAACATAGAAAATATACACCCATTATAGTGATCTATTAATCGAAGCACAGGTAGTCAAGTTCAAGAGAACTGTCAAAAGAATTGACAACTCAGGTAAATCGCAGCACCAGGCATACATTACATTAGTGCTCAAGGATTGAGACCTTAAGCTGTCAATCACCTAATGTGGTCCAATCGAAAACCAAACAGAAACTGAACAAGGCGGGACTTCCGGTTAAACCGGCATATACCCCCAAAAAATCGGCGGCTCGCCGCCTTTGACAAAGCCCGGAGGGGCGAAACTAGTCAGGAGTTACTTTGAGTGTTTGGGCGCTCAATTTTAACATGCCTAGCACTAGAATGTTACTCTAAACCGTTATAAATTATCTGCTATACTTAGTTAAATACGTTGAATAGTCTGGGTTGTGCCAGACTTAGCCGTAGTTTGTGTATATATTTATTATATTGATATCCGCCTATTATATGTAAAAATATGATGAAATATATGCTTCTCTCAATAGCTATATAGAAAGTTATTACAGAGTAAGACAGGGATAAAACTGTAACCTATAAGGAAAGGAGACTTTAGTAACTATTTGAGTAGCATACTTTGCAAACAAACAGAATATATCTGTAAATCATATCGGCAACAAAATACCAGTGTTGTTTTTCAACAAAGATAATCTGTAATTGGGTGCATATAATATAGAATGGACCAATACAAATTACTTAAATCTTGACTACCCACATAGATATATGAAGTGAACACATCTGTGAGAGAATAAATATCACAGTACTCCTAAGACTACTAAAAATATACAGAGAGGTAGTCAAATAGAGAACAACTTGAAGTGAGCCATATTGAACAGCGAAAGTACAAAGGGATATACTTTCTTTATTGATATATTATACACTATACCTAGACGGTGATTAACCAGGTCTGATATATAGCACCACATAGAGAATATATAGCAACATTGTAACGCTGAAACTAGCAGTCCACAATTCTAGTATAAACAATATTAATCTATCAAGATACTGTGGGATTATATCTCAGCATTACTTAAGTCTTGTGATTTACCAACGAGAGTGTTACTAATAGCAGCAACTAGCATATAAAACAGGTGGTACATAACCAGACCCTAGTGCAGCCAATATTTGCATATATTATATAGGGACTGAGTAGAAGAACTACTGGCGTTTTCAAACATCTTACAGTGCAATTTGGATATCCAACCAAAACCCTATATAGGGGACGATTCACCAAATAGGTTACATATATACACTATTTGGATATACCATTACAGTATAGCAGAAATAATACCATATAGAGGACGTATATTCAATTACCCGAGGCGAAATTACACAGTCCTTCCTATATTGTACAAATAGAGTAGACATATCAGTGCTAGTGTCGATTTTAACGTGTGTGTGTTACCCTTATTTTAAGTAAATAAACAATAAAAGTTATGTTTTATTTTATTTTGTTCTAACCAGAAACTGCCTTACAGTCTAGGCTGAGTGCTTACAAGTGCATACTTCCAGAAGATATCTACACCTCTGTGTTAAGATTCTTCTTAGTTCTCAGTACCTATAATAAATAGTATTAACCCCTAATCTGCCCTCCCTATCATCGCCGACACCTAACTTCAATTATTAACCCCTAATCTGCTGACCGGAGCTCACCGCTATTCTAATAAATGTATTAACCCCTAAAGCTAAGTCTAACCCTAACACTAACACCCCCCTAAGTTAAATATAATTTTAATCTAACGAAATTAATTAACTCTTATTAAATAAATTATTCCTATTTAAAGCTAAATACTTACCTGTAAAATAAATCCTAATATAGCTACAATATAAATTGTAATTACATTGTAGCTATTTTAGGATTAATATTTATTTTACAGACAACTTTGTAATTATTTTAACCAGGTACAATAGCTATTAAATAGTTAAGAACTATTTAATAGTTACCTAGTTAAAATAATTACAAAATAAATCCTAACCTAAGTTACAATTAAACCTAACACTATACTATCATTAAATTAATTAAATAAAATACCTACAGTTACCTACAATTAAACCTAACACTACACTATCAATACATTAATTAAATACAATACCTACAAATAACTACAATTAAATAAACTAACTTAAGTACAAAAAATAAAGAAGAACTAAGTTACAAAAAATAAAAAAATATCTACAAACATAAGAAAAATATTACAACAATTTTAAACTAATTACACCTACTCTAAGCCCCCTAATAAAACAACAAAGCCCCCCAAAATAAAAAATGCCCTACCCTATTCTAAATTACTAAAGTTAAAAGCTCTTTTACCTTACCAGCCCTGAACAGGGCCCTTTGCGGGGCATGCCCCAAGAAGTTCAGCTCTTTTGCCTGTAAAAAAAACATACAATACCCCTCCCCCCAACATTACAATCCACCACCCACATACCCCTAATCTAACCCAAACCCCCCTTAAATAAACCTAACACTAAGCCCCTGAAGATCTTCCTACCTTGTCTTCACCATACCAGGTTCACCGATCGGTCCTGAAGAGCTCCTCCGATGTCCTGATCCAAGCCCAAGCGGGGGGCTGAAGATGTCCATGATCCGGTAGAAGTCTTCATCCAAGCGGGGCAGAAGAGGTCTTCTATCCAATTGAAGTCTTCATCCAAGCGGGGCAGAAGAGGTCTTCCATCCGATTGAAGTCTTCATCCAGGCGGCATCTTCTATCGACATCCATCTGGAGCGGAGCGGCAGCATCCTGAAGACCTCCGACGCGGAACATCCATCCTGGCCGACGACTGAACGACAAATGACGGTTCCTTTAAATGACGTCATCCAAGATGGCGTCCCTCGAATTCCGATTGGCTGAAAGGATTCTATCAGCCAATCGAAATTAAGGTAGGAATATTCTGATTGGCTGATGGAATCAGCCAATCAGATTTAGCTCGCATTCTATTGGCTGATCGGAACAGCCAATAGAATGTGAGCTCAATCTGATTGGCTGATTGGATCAGCCAATCGGATTGAACTTGATTCTGATTGGCTGATTCCATCAGCCAATCAGAATATTCCTACCTTAATTCCGATTGGCTGATAGAATCCTATCAGCCAATCGGAATTCGAGGGACGCCATCTTGGATGACGTCATTTAAAGGAACCATCATTCGTCGTTCAGTCGTCGGCCAGGATGGATGTTCCGCGTCGGAGGTCTTCAGGATGCTGCCGCTCCGTTCCAGATGGATGTCGATAGAAGATGCCGCCTGGATGAAGACTTCAATTGGATGGAAGACCTCTTCTGCCCCGCTTGGATGAAGACTTCTACCGGATCATGGACATCTTCAGCCCCCCGCTTGGGCTTGGATCAGGACATCGGAGGAGCTCTTCAGGACCGATCGGTGAACCTGGTATGGTGAAGACATTGTAGGAAGATCTTCAGGGGCTTAGTGTTAGGTTTATTTAAGGGGGGTTTGGGTTAGATTAGGGGTATGTGGGTGGTGGGTTGTAATGTTGGGGGGGGGTATTGTATGTTTTTTTTACAGGCAAAAGAGCTGTATTTCTTGGGGCATGCCCCGCAAAGGGCCCTGTTCAGGGCTGGTAAGGTAAAAGAACTTTTAACTTTAGTAATTTAGAATAGGGTAGGGCATTTTTTATTTTGGGGGGCTTTGCTGTTTTATTAGGGGGCTTAGAGTAGGTGTAATTAGTTTAAAATTGTTGTAATATTTTTCTTATGTTTGTAGATATTTTTTTATTTTTTGTAACTTAGTTCTTTTTTATTTTTTGTACTTTAGTTAGTTTATTTAATTGTAGTTATTTGTAGGTATTGTATTTAATTAATGTATTGATAGTGTAGTGTTAGGTTTAATTGTAGGTAATTGTAGGTATTTTATTTAATTAATTTAATGATAGTATAGTGTTAGGTTTAATTGTAACTTAGGTTAGGATTTATTTTACAAGTAATTTTGTAATTATTTTAACTAGGTAACTATTAAATAGTTCTTAACTATTTAATTGCTATTGTACCTGGTTAAAATAATTACAAAGTTGCCTGTAAAATAAATATTAATCCTAAAATAGCTACAATGTAATTATAATTTATATTGTAGCTATATTAGGATTTATTTTACAGGTAAGTATTTAGCTTTAAATAGGAATAATTTATTTAATAAGAGTTAATTAATTTCGTTAGATTAAAATTATATTTATTTTAGGGGGGGTGTTAGTGTTAGGGTTAGACTTAGCTTTAGGGGTTTATACATTTATTAGAATAGCGGTGAGCTCCGGTCGGCAGATTAGGGGTTAATAATTGAAGTTAGGTGTCGGCGATGTTAGGGAGGGCAGATTAGGGGTTAATACTATTTATTATAGGGTTAGTGAGGCGGATTAGGGGTTAATAACTTTATTATAGTAGCGGTGAGGTCCGGTCGGCAGATTAGGGGTTAATAAGTGTAGGCATGTGGAGGCGACGTTGTGGGGTGCAGATTAGGGGTTAATAAATATTATATTGGGGTCGGCGATGTTAGGGCAGCAGATTAGGGGTACATAGGGATAATGTAAGTAGCGACGGTGTCCGGAGCGGTAGATTAGGGGTTAATAATAATATGCAGGGGTCAGCGATAGCGGGGGCGGCAGAATAGGGGTTAATAAGTGTAAGGTTAGGGGTGTTTAGACTCGGGGTACATGTTAGAGTGTTAGGTGCAGATGTAGGAAGTGTTTACGCATAGCAAACAATGGGGCTGCGTTAGGAGCTGAACGCGGCTTTTTTGCAGGTGTTAGGTTTTTTTTCAGCTCAAACAGCCCCATTGTTTTCTATGGGGGAATCGTGCACGAGCACGTTTTTGAGGCTGGCCGCTTGCGTAAGCAACTCTGGTATCGAGAGTTGAAGCTGCGTTAAAAATGCTCTACGCTCCATTTTTGGAGCCTAACGCAGCCTTTATGTGGACTCTCAATACCAGAGTTATTTTTATGGTGCGGCCAGAAAAAAAACGGCGTTAGCTACGCTGGTCCTTACCGACAAAACTCTAAATCTAGCCGATAGTTATTAATAGTAGGTTTTATTTAGATTTATTTAAATAATATTTAAGTTAGGTGGGGTTAGGGTTAGACTTAGGTTTAGGGGTTAATAAATGTTATATAGTGGCAGAGACGTTGGGGAGGCAGATTAGGGGTTAATAAATGTAGATAGGTGGCAGCAATGTTAGGGACTGCAGATTAGGGGTTAATAATATTTAACTAATGTTTGCGAGGCGGGAGTGCAGCGGTTTAGGGGTTAATATGTTTATTATAGTGGCGGCGATGTCCGGAGCAGCAGATTAGGGGTTAATAAGTATAATGTAGGTGGCGACGATGTCGGGCGGCAGATTAGGGGTTAATAAGTGTAAGATTAGGGGTGTTTAGACTCGGGGTTCATGTTAGGGTGTTAGGTGTAAACATAACTTTTATTTCCCCATAGGAATCAATGGGGCTGCGTTACTGAGTTTTACTCTGCTTTTTTGCAGGTGTTAGGCTTTTTTTTAGCCGGCTCTCCCCATTGATGTCTATGGGGAAATCGTGCACGAGCACGTACAACCAGCTCACCGCTGACTTAAGCTGCTGCAGGTAAGTGAGCGGTGAGAATAAATTTTAAGTTAGCACCGCACCCCAGTTACCGCAAAACTCGTAATCTAGCCGTTTATTAGCCACAATAACTATCAACAGGGTCAATTTTGCACACATGCTTGCTTATTATACTAGATTTCATTCAGTGGTTTGTTGCTCATATTTTGATAATCAACTTTGTAATTCTTGGTATAATGAACATTAGTCCCATGAACAAAGGCATCAAAAACAATGGTGTATTTTGTTTCTGTGATTCCCTAGAAGCTGGTAAATCTGTTACCCATGATCCCCTCCTACCGTCCTATATAGACAATCAGGGATCACTGATTAGTAAAATAAATAAATTAAATAATACAATATGTGGACAGTACAGGTGTAGAACGGCAACAAGGTGCCACCCTTAATCCTGCCACACTAGGTCGAGGCCTAGTTGGCTTAGGCCAAACCCCTAATCAACAGTTAATGGTATCAGTAGAATCATTACTATATTCTTCCAACTATGTTTTTTAAAAATTATTTTTTTTTTAAAGTTACTATTGCTGTTTAAACCAAAATGCAATTGGCTTTATAATGCAACAAAACATTTACACAAGAATAATACCCCTCTTTTTATGTTTTTTTTTTTCCTGGCAATTAAGGCTGCAAATAATATTGAAGAACTTCAGTTACTAAATGGATATATTATTGGAAAAAGTGCTAAGACACTATACACTCGTTATTCAATGGGCACTGAAACAGTCAGTCAATACAAAATAAGGCATTGATCGTCACTTTCATGAAAATAAGCAATGAAGCTTAAGGATAAAAAGACGCTTTGCTTTTGAGTTATGGAGGATGCTTCTAATCGATACTGACAAAGCAGAACTTCAAATTAACAATTGTAGTTGCAGAAAAATCTGAAATATTTGTTGACAAAGCAACTGCAAAGGAACAATTGTCTTTAAAGGGAACATTTTGATAAATTATAATTAAGCTCATGGACCATTATAAGAAAGCCCTTCCAGAACAAACATTTTATAAATGTGAACTTATTAGACGGTTTGAAACTCCACTTGCGACTCTTGTTGCATTAAAGAAATACACCACACCAGAAATGGGGAATAAAGGCTGCAGCTTGTTTATTAACCATACATTTAAACAATATTAACTTGAACTGTAAACAACACAGAAGTAAATAACCCCAACAGAGCTTGCCCCTTAAATTCCAACATGCACCTACACCATAAAGGAGACACGTCCCTATTAATAACCTCTCCCGTTAAAACTCAACAGGAGGTACATATCAATTAACCCATATCTACTTCCTCAAGGGCAAACACCCCGCCAAAGCTGCAACAGAATACTCATGCTGATAGGGAGGGACGGTGGGAGCTTCTTCTCGCCGTTTAATTCCAGAATGCAGCAACCTTCCAGATGCAATTTGCTACATTGTATGCACTCCCCCCTAACCTTTCATTGACCTCTTCCACAAAGCCAATGTGGGGTCATACACCCCTTCCTTCCATGCTTTCATCCAGGCGTAATTTCAAGGTTTACATTGAAAAAGTTTTTTTCTTATACAAGCAGTTATTGATCTGAATTCTAGAAATCTTACATTTAACATGTAGCTTATAGTTTCGTTCTACCTTAGCCTACACACTGGGTCCATAGACTGTGCATCATTTATTATGTGCCTTCTAATAACAATGTCATTCATAGGCATAAAAGGAAAGCAAGGAGCATTACTTGCTATAAAACTACTTCTTTTTCAAGCAAATTATAATATCAAATTCTCTTTATTTAATGTATACAGCAGGTGTATGTTATGTTTTCTGTACTGAATAACTGCTCAGTAGTGGTGCTGCTGCTACAGGAACCAAATAATCTATCACCTAGTATAATTGTCAATGCTTTTATCTTAAATACATGATGAACAAAAGATCAAAAAGGGCCAATGACTTTTTAGCAAGGTAGAGGTAAGATATGACATTTAAGAGATATATACGTAATATTTAATAAACATATCTTTCTCAAATTGCTACCAATTTCTAGAAAAACATTTTTATTTACTAATTTACTTTAACAGTAAAGTAATACTTAGCATCTAATGAACTTCACACACGTGTCCCTTTTTACTTTTAAAGGGACATTATAGTCAAAATTAAACTTTCATAATTCAGATAGGGCATGCAATTTTAAGCAAATCAAATTTGCTTGGTAGGCTCAAACTGATTTCTAAACTGTTGAAAACTGCCTCTTATCTCCATGCATGTTGACAGTTTTTCTCAGTTAGACAGTGCTAGGTCATGTGTGTAATATAGATAACACTGTGCTCAATCCCGTGGAGTTATTTAGGAGTCAGCAATGATTGGCTAAAATGCATGTCTGTCAAAAGCACTGAGATAAGGGAACAGTCTGCAGAGGCTTATATACAAGGAAATCACAGAGGTAATATGTGTATTAACCCCTTGAGTGCTAACAACTGTTTTGAGCCATCGCATAGTTTCCCACTCTGGTGCTAACGACGTCTCAGAGCCGTCGCTAGCACTCTCCCACCTTGAGGGAGATCTGGGGGCTCCCATCTGCTCCTAACCCGTTAATTGGGCCTGCATAATGACGTCACCGCGCAACTTTATTTAAAATTCACAATGTTAAGTATAGGAGCAGGTTTGCATGTTGCTTAGAAGCCTGTATCTCAGGCATCTAAGCAGCCACTGACCCCCAAGACCCACAGTTTGAAAGGTAATCACCTAACCTTTCCAACAGTATAAGTCTTGGGGATCTGAAAAAAAAAGTTACTTTTTTTATTTTTTTAAATAAAAATAAATAAATAAAAAAAAACTTAAAACAGTTTAGCACCCAGGTGGCAAAGTTCTTAGCACTCAAAGGGTTAATATCACAGTGTTGGTTATGCAAAACTGGGGAATGGCTAATAAAGGGATTATCTATCTTTTTAAACCATAAAAAATGTCAAGTAGACAGTCCCTTTAGGTGTGAACTTTTGAATTTCAATAAACAGTTGTAACACATTTCTTTGACTATGTATGATTCTGACCTGCTGTTGCTTAAAATGATAGTTCATCTCCAAATGTAAGTATTCAAACTAAAACAATGTTTGCTGCATAACATACTTGTAGTGTCTATTAGATTATTTAATCTATTCCTACTTACAACCCGATCAATGATATCCCACAACACATTCCAATGCTACAATTTTAGTGAACTATAATTTTTAACCTTCCACCTCACCTCAGGACAGGAAGCACTCAATCCAAGCATGAGGAATACCATCTAACTACCAAAAGGAATTTAACTGTCTTTGCTAGAGAATTTCAGTAATTTTTCAAAGATAAGAATTTAAAATAATGAAATAAATGATTAAAAAATAACTAATAAGCTGTTACAGAATTGGGACAACACACAGCGTACCTCAAATGCAAGGCCAAAGAGCTTTCTGAATTTCTATACAATACAGCAGAGTTAGAGATTTATGACGCACATAAAATATTCAAACTCACTAAACATCACAGAAATGTACCAATAAAATGCATAATTTCTCATTATGGTTTATGGGCAAGATCACAAGTCATGCAATAAAAATAGTAGTAAGGGCGTTATCAGTGGAAGATATCAATTAGTGTATCCAGTATTTACAAATATGTTTAAAACATTTATTCATCTGTTCAGTTACACTTTAAAAATGAGTGATGTCTCCCTTTAGTTGTATATATATATATATATATATATATATATATATATACAGTATACCAAATCAATTGGATACAATAGAAATTATCAAACTTTGTTAAAAAGGAATAGTCTTTTTCTAATTTGAAGTTCCAGTTATCTGATATGCCATAGGAACTTATAATTGGAACTAATTGTGAAACCCACATTTTTTCTTTCATGATTTTAAAAAAAACATGCATTTTTAAACATCTTTCTAATTTACTTATATTATCTAATTTGTTTTATTCTCTTGATATTCTTTGCTGAAAAGCATATCTAGATATGCTCAGTAGCTGCTGATTGGTTGCTGCACATAGAAGCCTTGTGTGATTGGCTCACCATGTGCATTGCTTTTTCGTCAACTAAGGATATCTAAAAAATGAAGCAAAATAAATAATAGAAGTAAATTGTAATGTTGTTTAAATTTGTATTCACTATCTGAATCATGAAAGAAAGATTTTGGGTTTAGTGGCCCTTTAAGTGTACCACCTATGATATATTACACATACGTATAGGTCTGATATCAGTTCCGATATGAACAAGGTAGAGATTACCTCCAAATTAGTCGATCTTATTGTGCAGTCTCTGCAAGTTTACTCATACCTGGGCTCCTATGCCGCAAAGGAGTTTCGAAGGACAGTGTGTTGGCTTGGTTGGTTTCTTCACAACCTCGATTTTACCCCACGTGACCGATGGTGTCTGACGTCACAGGTGACACTCGTGGATCTTGACCCTTCTGGATTCCAAAGCCTTGATGGTTACTTTACACGGAAAGTTCTATTACACACCTTCATGTTATAGTGGTAGATGCCTCACCTGCACTTAGTGCCACGCACGCAGGGGGTTTGAGGGAAAGTGCTGTTTGTAGTTTAAAAAGTCACAATTAACCCGGGTTAAAAAGTCTATCCAAATGTAAAATCAATTGTGCTATCACACAACAATATTAGCCACAGCTTTCTACTACTACTATTTTTATTGCATGTATTGTATTTTAGCAAAGATAAGGAATTGTTTATTGTAAGGTGTTTGATATCCTCGACTCTGGCGCACTACTATATATTTGCAATCTGTCAAGATCACAAGTTGCATGGTAAATCAGTTGCGAAAACACCACGCGTGTTATGACTTTTCGTATTTGGGGTTGTGCAGCTATTACAAGACTCAAAATAACTTATGTTGCACGCACGTTAAGCAGTGTAATCGCAAACAGCCACATTGCGTGCACGTTCATATATTCCCCATAGAAGTCAATGTAGAAGACAAATAAAAAAACACACGAAAACCCTAATCTGTTGCACAAAGCCCATGACGTATTCTCCTTGAAAAGTGTACAAAAGTGAAATGCGAATATTTAATATTTTGTGAAAATATTTTCAGAACAAAATATGTTCTATTTATTTATAAATAAATAAATAAATATTTCTTTATATATGTGATGATTTTTGGACAGGTATATCTATTTATAGTGAGATATGTATGAATATATATATATATATATATATATATATATATATATATATATACAGTATGTCTAGTTATCTCAAGATCTATATGCGAATATCTCTTTGAAAATCCCACTGAGATATTGTTTAATGTGCATAAGATTGTAATGTGAAATATTTTCATTATCTCCATAGTTAAACATATCGGTATACATATAAATCCATGTTTCACTATGTATGTGTATGTATGTCAATGTAAAATCCTGCATTGGCTTTTGTTTTCTAACACCCGAGATCTCCTATATTTGATCACTTATAACTTTTGTGTAAAATCTAATGTAATACAGCACAACAAACAAAGAGGTGTGCATGCCCACAGGTCACTGCAAAAACCTTTGGACAATACAAAAGTTCAAGAAAACAGCAGTACCACCTTGATATGCAGTAAATCCTCTTTATTCTTTATGTATGAGCAGGTACAAAATGACAAACATAGTCATTTTGTACCTGCTCCTACATAAAGAATAAAGAGGATTTACTGCATATCAAGGTGGTGCTGCCGTTTTTTTGAACTTTTGTATTATAAATTTTGTGTGCAATTTTTTTTTTAAAATCATTTTTATTAGACAATTTTAATATGAGTGTAACTGTATTTTGTTATGTATTTTTGAAGTGTTTCGTTAAACTTTTATGTTGCACAGAACTGCTAACTACAGCTGTTCGAGCGTGGAAAGGATTGCAGCGTAAAAGGTGCGTTTAATCACGATTTTTCAAGACTTGTAATAGCTGCGCAATGGAAATTTATTGTGAAAAGACCATATCGCGCACGGAAAACTCATAACGCGCGACTAATCTTGCCCAAAATGTACTAACAATGCAACATGCACAAAAAGTCTTCTATAAGGGTCTGTATATGATTGAAAACACGCCGTCGTAAACTGTCAATAAGTGCATAGCTTCCGGAAGGCATTCTTTCATTTTACAACCTCGCGAAAACCCAATTGTGGCTCAATAGAAATGAGCCCTAAATCTCGTGTAATGTGTAATCCACAAGTAATAAAAGAAGAAATCTCAAAATTCTACAAAAATATTTACAGCCTATTTGAACCTCAAGGCAAGTGTAAGGCTCTTAATTTAGAAACATTTATAAAATATAGTTTAATACCTCAGAAGATATAGATCATATCCCAATAAAACTGTCATTAAGGAAGACATTCATAAATCCATTCATTCACTTACATTACAAACAACAGCAGGTTCTAATGGTTATTGGCTATACATTGGTGTACAAGAAGAAACAACTTTATATACTGAAAGATGAAAAACATGTCATTTTAATATTTATTTTTATTTTTTTCCAAAGAGCTTTATTTGAAAAAGAAAGTTGTCAGGAGCACCAGAGTGTGAGTAAAAAATAAGTTTTATTTAAACAAAGAGTTTAAGTTACCCCAGGGTAAGAGACAAAATAAATGTAAATTGAAAAACAGTGACAAAAAAAAAGGCTGACCGGTTTCGGCGTCTGCCTTACTCCAAACCTGCTTAAAAACTGACTGTTGGTTACCAGTTTAAAAACCAAATTCGCCCCCTCTTACGCCATCCTTTTCATGGGTTGGTGGGAGCTCTCCCACGTCTTTGGAGAGCGAAACCCCTTCAGGCAGGAAATAGTGTGGTACAGGCGCTATATCGACGATCTCCTTTTCATATGGAAAGGATCAAGAGAGGATCTTGAGAACTTCATAGAGGGACTGAATCAGAACTCTGTAGGTATTAGCTTTACCTCAGACATACAGGAACATACAGTAAACTTTTTGGACATCACATTGAAAGGACAGACAGGCCAGAAGATTAACACAGAAACTTATTGCAAACCCATAACAGGGAACTCCCTCCTACACGCGTCAAGTTGTCATCCAAAGGGAGTATTCAAAGGTGTAGCAAGAGGTCAGTTCATCCACTTGAAGAGAAATTGTACTAGCCATCATACTTATGAGAAACAAGCAGATGAACTAACAGATAGGTTAGTGGAGAGAGGCTACAAGCGGTCGGTAGTGACTAAGGAAAGGAACATTGTCAGCAGAATCAATAGAGAGGATCTTCTCAAACAAGCTAAAAATAAAGATAGAAACAAGAACTAAGGTAGGAAAAACAGGATTATAAAAAAATTCAATTTACAACTGACTACTCAAAACAATACAATCAGATTTGTGAGATAATCAAGAACAACTACCAATTGCTCTTAGCTGATGATGCTTTAAAAGAAACAGTAATGGAAGGTATAAGATTTACATATAAAAGAAACAAGACGATAGGCAACATAATAGCCCCTACCAAATTAAAATAAGAGGAAACAAGTGGCTCCGCTTGGCTTAGACTAAATGGCACCTTTAGATACAATCACTTTTCTTGCAAGTCATGTGATAGAGTGACAGTAGGGGACACATTTGTGTCTCTTGTCACTGGAGAGAGCTTTCAAAAGAGCCTTTGCCTGAACTGTCGATCGAATTTTGTAGTATATCTAATCTTGTGCACTCACTGTGCCATCCAGTATGTAGGTCTAACGACCAGGGAGGCAAGGGTCAGGATAAAAGAACATCTGACAGATATAAGGGCAGGTTTATTAACAACACCCTTAATTAACCATTTCTCAGGTGTACACCAAAAAGACCCCAGATTCTTCACATGGACCATCATTGAGAGAGTGCCCGTACAAAGTAGAGGGGAAGACAGAACTTGTAAATTGGGTGAAAGAGAGGCCTTCTGGATCTTTCGGTTAAAAACCAGAATTCCAGAAGGTCTAAATTCGGAATTTGATTTAACCAATTTTTGGTGATCATCTTTCTCCCCATTAGGACACTTAATATTGAGAGGGAAATTCAATCATTCATATCCACCCTTCACTAAACATTCATATTAGTGAATATAGTACTAGGGAAATTTAGGGATCAGGTTACTCAAAGAAGTATGGACAGTACGGGAGGCTAGTCAGTTAACCCTGCAGCAACCGCACATTATTTCGGTTGCAGCCCCCCCCACACACACACACACACATAAGAAGAGTAGATACGAGAATGCTACATTTATTTTATTTTGTTGCAAGTTATTGGCATGGGAGTCAGGTACACAGCTATGATGTAAAATACGCTACACCATGTCTCTACATTCCCTTTAAACATTTGTCTGTGTCATGGAGATTAAATATTATTTTTCCTTACATCATTAAAAGCATAGATAGACGTAGTCAGTTGTTAAGTAGATACCGGTAAACTACAGACACTGATTGGATGAGTTGTGGGTTGATTGCCTGAGTCACAGCTCTAGCAAACAAAGCAGCCGACACTAATAGAAGGGGTTACACAGCTGACCAAAACAGTTGTAGCAAAATAGCTGCGTTCAATCCTCTAGAGAGAGGTGGGGCCAACACGCCAATGTTTAGACTGTAACTAAGGGGCGGAGCCTGTTGTATCGAAACAGGAGGATTGTTCATGTCACAGTTTCAGTATAAACAAAGCAGCCAGCACTGACAGGAGGGGTTATAAAACCGATCTGAGCGGCTGCTGTAAAATGTTAAATCGCTAGCGTGTAGTGCCAGCACAAATCCCTACAGAGAGATATTGGGCCACTGTGGCCAAGTTTGACTGCAATATATAGAGCAGTTAACAGCACAATAATAGTGAGCATTCACTAAGGCAGTGAGAAGTTAATGTTGCAATGCTTACTACGTCCTATAAATACTGTGCAGGGATCTAGGCTTATATAGATTTTTTCACTTTTTATACTTTGACATACATAACATTACATGGCCATTAAGGTAAAACGGACAAATGAAGGGGAGCTGAGTTCCAATATTTTGAAAAATAAATATATAATGTGCTTTTAAATGTGTTGCAGCGTAATACGTGAACAAATGTCAAAATAATTTAAACGTGATAACTTGTTTGTGTGGTGATAAGATTATGAGATAATACTGTAATACAAGATATTAGGTGTGAGGATCAATTTAAATAATAAACAGAAAACTGAGGTATTGTACAAAATGTGGCAATTTATATTGTGAAAATGTAGCGAATACAAGTTAAAATGATACAAATAGGATTGAGGTCAAATACAATATGGTGTATTTAAAATACTCAGATTAAAACGACATTAAATACATAATAACGACATTAAATACATAATAACATAAAATATATGTTATATGTGTATCGCACTGCAGTGGATAAAAATAAAGATCTGGTAAAATTAAATAAAACAACCTAAAATAAGGTGATTTGTGATAAAAAGAGGTTGATTGTCAAAAAGTGCCTTTAACACCTTTAAAAAGTACCTTAAAAAGTAGTGGTTCTTAGAACTACTTAAATGTTTGATGGGATCCGTTGGAAGATAGTCGTATGGAAGATAGTCGTATGCATATGCTATTAGTAATAGCTGAAAAGAACTTGAAGGTTTTTTATGGGATGCGGTTGTCTCAATACTATTTATCAGTATGGACTTCGGTCTGTTAACAGGTGTCTAGTTCCAAATGGAGAGAAATTTCCTTTGTTGAGGGTCCAGTGGAAATTATTGCGGTGTCCCAATACTCTCTGTCAGTATGGACTTGTGTTCGCAAATGAAGGAGAAATTCTTTGTGTCCCGGTTGCAAGTATTTCTCTATTGCAAGGTACAAATCTCCTTATGTTGTGGTGTCCACTGGACTTAGTGATGAGGTGCAGAGATGAGATTTTTTAACAGTTGGCAATGTCAGTTTGTGCAACGTGCAATCTCAAAATTCTTTTTGGATCCTTCGCTAAACAAGTGTGGATGATTGTGTAGCAGCAGTTGGATTTTTCAGATCCGTTTGGCGGCAAAAAACAGTTCAAAATCTGTTCAAATTCTAGAGGACCGGTTTTTTTCAAACTGACCGTTTTTTTCAGAGGACCCGGCTTTTTCAAAATGCCCGGCTATCTATCATTAGATACCGACTGAGTTTGAGGTTAAATATTAGTCGGTCCTTCTGTACTTAATGCAGTGTTCAGAGTGTAGGCAGCTCTACGCGTTTCGGCCGTAGCCTTTATCAAGAAGCGAAGGATCCAAAAAGAATTTTGAGATTGCACATTGCACAAACTGACATTGCCAACTGTTAAAAAAAAAAAAAAAAAAAATCTCTGCACCTCATCACTAAGTCTAGTGGACACCACAACATAAGGAGATTTGTACCTTGCAATAGAGAAATACTTGCAACCGGGACACAAAGAATTTCTCCTTCATTTGCGAACACAAGTCCATACTGACAGAGAGTATTGGGACACCGCAATAATTTCCACTGGACCCTCAACAAAGGAAATTTCTCTCCATTTGGAACTAGACACCTGTTAACAGACCGAAGTCCATACTGATAAATAGTATTGAGACAACCGCATCCCATAAAAAACCTTCAAGTTCTTTTCAGCTATTACTAATAGCATATGCATACGACTATCTTCCATACGACTATCTTCCAACGGATCCCATCAAACATTTAAGTAGTTCTAAGAACCACTACTTTTTAAGGTACTTTTTAAAGGTGTTAAAGGCACTTTTTGACAATCAACCTCTTTTTATCACAAATCACCTTATTTTAGGTTGTTTTATTTAATTTTACCAGATCTTTATTTTTATCCACTGCAGTGCGATACACATATAACATATATTTTATGTTATTATGTATTTAATGTTGTTATTATGTATTTAATGTCGTTTTAATCTGAGTATTTTAAATACACCATATTGTATTTGACCTCAATCCTATTTGTATCATTTTAACTTGTATTCGCTACATTTTCACAATATAAATTGCCACATTTTGTACAATACCTCAGTTTTCTGTTTATTATTTAAATTGATCCTCACACCTAATATCTTGTATTA
Source organism: Bombina bombina (assembly GCF_027579735.1). NCBI lineage: Eukaryota > Metazoa > Chordata > Amphibia > Anura > Bombinatoridae > Bombina > Bombina bombina. The sequence goes on along the minus strand of NC_069499.1, from coordinate 968,499,920 downwards.
CAGTATTATCTCATAATCTTATCACCACACAAACAAGTTATCACGTTTAAATCATTTTGACATTTGTTCATGTATTACGCTGCAACACATTTAAAAGCACATTATATATTTATTTTTCAAAATATTGGAACTCAGCTCCCCTTCATTTGTCTGTTCTAACTTATATATTGATAACTATTTGGAGGAATTGTTATCTCTCAGAAGGGTTGTAAAGCTTAATTTTTAAATCACCTAAAATAGTATTTTTGATCGCAAATATTATTTTTGTTCACTTCTTTGTTCACTTTTTTGTTCACTTATTTCAAAATCAAGTTGCACTCACTCCATCCTGTTTTTAAATACTATGGCCATTAAGGTAACAAATGTTTAAACAATCAGTTTATGGGCTGACCAGCCCAGGTGTTATTCACAGACAGCACAGGTGTCATAACGTTAGAACCTCTACATTGGTGGTTTTAAGAAAGAGGTGTGAATATTAGAACCAATTAAATTGCAGGGATGGGTTTTTAAACTGGTAACCAACAGTCAGTTTTTAAGCAGGCTAGGAGTAAGGCAGACGCCAAAACCGGTCAGCCTTTTTTTTTTGTCACTGTTTTTCAATTTACATTTATTTTGTCTCTTACCCTGGGGTAACTTAAACCCTTTGTTTAAATAAAGCTTATTTTTTACTCACACTCTGGTGCTCCTGACAACTTTCTTTCTCAGAAAAATTTGCTAAGCACTGGCCACAGTGAGCACAGAGAGCAAGTTTAACTTTTTATACCTTGCTGCGGAGGTAATATTCCATACCACTCTGCTTGGGCAGTTTCAGACCATCAGGAGGCACCTGCCAGCCGTCTGCCAATCAGGTAGTGGAAGTAAAGCACAAGTGGAGGAAATACCGATACGGATATACCACACCAAGGAGAGAGCAGGAGGACTGCACCTAGCAACAGGAATGTGGTGAGTCTTTTTATTTTGGATTATTTAGTACTGCCTCAGCTATATACTTGGTGTGAAGGTTCCTCATCTTAAAACAATTAGGGGTTTGTTGTGGGGGTCAACTTCCCCGTATCTATTTGTTTCTAAGTGGTAACTGCTAAAATATGCAAGCGGTATGTGTAGAGACTTGTTTCAATTTTAAGAGCATATTGTGCAAACACCCAACCCTATATTGTTCCCCCACCACTCTGACTTTATTTGAAAACAATGATAAAACATAGTACATACACCTTAAATACAGTTTAGGGTTTACAACTTTCACCCGTACAATCAATGAAAAGAAAAATAATGAAAATAGAACAACGGACATGCAAGGGATGCAAGCATTACATTCCAAAATTTTAGATCCAGATAAGTCCATCAAGGTGCATGACAGAAATATTTTAACAAGCTCTATCTTTTCCATTTTCTCTTCTTTTCCTTACATTAATCTTATACCGTATTTATCAAATCAATGAGTAAAGATTTAACAGTAACTTCTAACAGAGTCATACAGGTACATTTAGCAACAAGCATTGTCAAAAGCAGCCGTGGTCATATTTTCTCTCATTGGCCAGGGCACAGTCAGGGAGTGAGTATTTAAAGCAAATAGGAGAGAGAAAAGAAAGAACAACAAGTGGGAAGGGGGAAAGGGGGAGGAATAAGGGGAACACACCCGAAACAAGTACATCGCAAGTGGGGGATGTTATACAGTAGGCCCCCTCTCGCAAAGTCGCCTAAATGCCTCCACTCCACATATGGAGCAACATTTTGTACTCGCCTTCTTTTGATATGTTCATATAGTGAAATTTTTCCAGCCGCAGGAGGTCACTAACACTCTGTTTCCAGTCTCCAACCATGGGGACCTGCATAGTCTTCCATCGAGAGGGGATCAAGGACTTTGCCCCTGTCAGCATCAGCATAAGCAAGTTTTTTTTGATAGGATTCTGTATTTTATATGGGAAGTGGAAGAGCAGGGCTTCAGGCGCCCTCTAAAAGGGGACAATCCCACCAAATATGCAGTAAATCCACAGAAGAAGGCAGCACCTTGCAGTATAAAAATATCTTTATTTCCACATGCTGGAATAAAATAGTGACGTTTCGGGTAGAGAACCCTTAATCATATATGATTAAGGGTTCTCTACCTGAAACGTCACTATTTTATTCCAGCATGTGGAAATAAAGATATTTTTATACTGCAAAGTGCTGCCTTCTTCTGTGGATTTATTGTGATTAAAGGGATTACAGCACCCTTTTTTGGCCTGCACCTGACAGTGGAGCTGAGCTACAAACTGTTCTAGTACTACCAAATATGCAGTAGAGAGCCCGTCCCACCACATCCTCTCCAACATCTGTCTGATGTATTAGGGTATATCTTCTTGAGTCATGTTGGCGTAAGATTCCATCTATTTCGCAGTTTATAATGTGATTCCTGTATACGAGCCGATACAGAGACATTACTAGCAGCTTGAAATATCTGCTGCCAGTCTTCTGTGATTAGTTCAGTGCCCAGCTCCCTATGTCAAAGTCTGGTGTAAGTCGGGGGGGGGGCGCTGTCTTTGGGTAACATGAGTAGTCTGCATATCTTGGATGTCAGATGTCGTAGAGTAGTAGTTTGCAAACACAATGTCTCAAAGGTGGTGGGGTCCCTAAAAAATTGTTGTTTGAATTTATGTGTGGTTATGAAATGACATATCTGCAGGTATACAAACCATGGCAATGGACGTTCTGGGAAAGTTTCCAGGATCTCCGGTCTTGTTTTTAATCTCCCATTGTTGATAAAGTTGCTAACATAATTGCTATGTAGTGGTGTACATGAGCGGGCTACTTTAATCTGTAATGGAATTTCAGGGTTATCATATATCGGGGTCAGAGGAGAGTATCCTGTGGAAATGTGGGATTCAGTATGAACCGTTCTATCCCATTCACGAAACAGCTCCTCTAAAAGGGGGAATAAAGCGATCCCGGGTGGTCTGTGTGATTCAGTCTTCCATATTAGGGAGGCCAAATCTCCCATATGGGGAATGGAAGAGTCTAAAACTATCCAGTCTTTTTGCGCGTTACCCTGACACCACTCCACCCTCTGGAGCAAAACAGCTCTCCTGTATAGACCTAGATTAGGGAGTCCTAGTCCGCCCTCCTCTCTGGGTAGATACATAGTCTTTTTGTTCATCTTACGCCTAATATCCTTCCATACATATTCCTCTATCAAGTGTTGCAATGTGGGGAGAAAGGAGTGTGGAAGGGGTAGTGGAATGGTCTGGAAAAGATATAGTATCCTCGGAAGGATGTTCATCTTGACCACATTTATCCTCCCAAGCCAAGAGATCGTCCTATGCCTTCATGTTGAGAGATCTCGAGAAATGTATTTTTTGAGGGTTACATAATTTGCCTCAAATGTATCTGCTGTCAATGCCGTTATGGTGATGCCTAGGTACTTTAGGGATTTGGAATTGATCACAAAGGGACAATATGTTTTGAGCCAAGTCACAGTGGAGGGCGGCATAGCAACACCCAACAACTCCAACTTTGAATTGTTTAAAAGGAAGTAAGAAACTTCTCCATATCTCTTAAACTTGTCCAGTAAAGCTGGAATGGAAGTTTCTAGATCTGATAGTGTGAATAACAGATCGTCGGCATACATTGTGATCTTGTATTCCCTGGGTCCCAACCATAGTCCCCTAATTAGTTTGTTAGCCCGAATATTACTGGCCAATGCTTCTGCCGAAATGGCAAACAACAGGGGCGACAGTGGACATACCTGCCTAATGCCATTGATGATATGGAAAGGGTCAGAGAGGATGTCGTTTACTTTGATCTGTGCAGTGGGTGTGGAATACAAGGCAAAGACCATCGCTATAAATCTGTTTCTGAATCCCATTTTTCCCAAAGTGCTCCTAAGAAACTGCCAATCGAATGCCTTCTTTGCATCTGTAGATAACAGAGCGAGAGGCACCCAATTTGTTGTGGAGTACGCTGTAAGTTGTAACATTTTTAGGGTGTTATCCCTCGCCTCCCTCCATGGGACAAACTCCACCTGATCCAGAGAGATCAGCTGAGGAAGGAACCTGTTGACTCTGTTAGCTAAAACTTTTGCTATGATCTTCACATCAGTATTAAGTAGTGATATCGGACTATAACTTTGTGTTTTATGCGCCGCCTTCCCTATCTTCAGTATAACCGTGATGTATGCTGTAAGCATAGATCTCGGTAGGATTCCTGTATCAGGCAATTCATTAATCAGATTTTGCAAATGGGGCAGCAGGATGGGTGAGAATGTTTTGTAGTATTTTTCCCCGAATCCATCAGGACCAGGACTCTTACCATTAGGCAGGTCCTTCAGGGCCTTCTGTACCTCCTCAAGAGTCAGATGGGATTCCAAAAAATATATTGCCTCCTGCTCCAGCTTTGGCAGCTGAGTGTGTGCTAGATAGTTTTGTGCTGCGGATGTGTCCGCTGTGTTTCCTGGGGGCATAATATGTGTGGCCGCCTTGAGGTTATAGAGTGAACTGTAATAGGCTCTGAAAGCCTCTGCAATCCCAGTGCTGTCTTTGTATATCTTGTCTTCTCTCTCTTGTATAACGTGTACGTGTCATTTAAGTTATGTCCTGCATAGCAGGACACAACTTAGTATATTTGCTTGAGCAGCAACACTCTGCGTTGATTGTCCTCCTGTTATAAATGCTTAAAGTCTACCCTAGCTTGGGTCAATCTAGAATCTAACTCAGTGTCGTGAGGACATTGTTTATGTTGTGTTTCTAAGGTCGAAATATTTTGCAGGAGGAGGTTGTACTTTTCTCTGCGCTGTCTCAAAATTTTAGCTTTATGTTTAATAAGGTGTCCTCTTATAACACTTTTGTGTGCTTCCCAAACTGTAGGTAATGTAATTTCGTCTGACAAGTTGAAGTCAAAATACTCTGTTAGTAGTGTAGCTATGTCTTCTGTAATTGTTTGATTATTTAAGAGTGTATCATCTAGTCTCCAGATTAAAGGAGTGCTGGTTTTGTCCGGCCATGTCATCTCAAGGATAACTGGAGCGTGATCAGACCATGTAATAGGACTGATGTCACTGCGGGAGACATATGCAATGCCCTGAGAGTCTGTAAAAAAGTAATCGATACAAGAGTACTTTCTATGTGGACTAGAATAGTATGGGAAGTCCAAGTCAACCGGGTGCAATGTACGCCAAATGTCATGGAGAAGATATTTTTTAAGAATTAGTGGCAGTTTGTTTCAGGATGTGGTGGGAGACACTAGACGTGCCATTGGAGGTGTCTAACTTCGGGTGTAGGGGTACGTTAAAATCCCCCCTAGGATCACTACCCCCTTGGCCAGTTCAGAAAATTTGTTTGATAAGGTTCTGAAAAAGACTTGCTGTGCCGAGTTGGGGGCGTATACAGTGGCCAATGTAACCTCTCTACCATATAAGAGACCCATTACTATAAGGAGTCTACCATCCTTGTCTCTCTCAACCCCCTGCGGCTGGAAAGGGACCCTGCGATGTACAAGTATTCCAACTCCATTTTGTTTACTGGGCCCTGAGGAGAAGAATGCTGTGGGGTATGTGGAATTGTGCCACCTAGGTTCTTTATGTTTTTTAAAATGGGTTTCCTGCAGGAGAATGATATCCCCCTGGAGTTTATGTAATTCGCGGGAGACAATAGATCTTTTCCCTGGGCAGTTTAAGCCTTTAACATTAATCGTAATAAGTTTAAGTGGGTGATTATTTGGTGTGAATCGTGGGGGGATCATTATATTCTCAGGTAGGGAGGGGAAGGGAAAGAAGAAAAGTAAGAATAAAAAGCAGAATATTTTCAGTGACTGTTGCCCCATATTATTCATATATTGACCACGGGCAAACATTAAAGAAATGCTAAAAAACAAAACAAAACTGTGTATTTAGTATGTATACGCTCAAATAGCACAGTAGGTGCCCGCAAAGCAACAAATAATCTAATTTACAGTTGCAATTCTACCGTACCAGTACATCAAGTCTAATAAGTTACTCTAGAGGGTATATGCCTGTAGTTGGCCCTTTTGAAAAAGTAAGATAAATAATTTGCATTATTGCAATAAGTACAAAAATGTCAAACTGTGTAAATGTGTTACAATATAAATGGGTGATAGTGGATGAACCGGGGGAGGGGACAGGAGAGGGAAAAGAGGTGTGGCAAACCTAGCCACTTCTGGACTATAACATAAGAAAGGTTGTCTATAGGCTGTATATTGTGCTATGTAGATGTGACAGACCCTTCTGTCAGCACTGAAAGAGTTAACTGTGTTCAGCTATTGTGCACTGTCATTAATGTTATTGATACACAGTCCATTGTTTAATCAACCTCAGAGAGCAGACCCTAGATGATAAGGAAAGACAAGTGGGTGTCTGTGTTTAAATTGTTATCAGCTTGAGCAAGGTATTCTATTGTATCATGTAAAAGGGCGTGTTCCCTCCATTCAATGTACAACATTCTTTCAACCCCCCTTCTGGGGGGGTCAGACCTGCATAAATACTGGGCATATGAGCCTTAATAAAAGTCATTTCTGTTTAAAACCTGAAAACTGGCTGGGTTGTGAATTGCTGATTCCCTATGCAGGACATTGTTCCCTGGTGTTAACCCTTGGTATCCGGTTGGTACCGTTACAATTGGTGGCAAGCGACGGAATGAACCTTATCGCCCAGAAGAGCAACTACACAAGCCAGTAACCTCAGGAAGAGGGGGATTACTACAATACTGACTAAGATGGAAGGAGTACCAGGGACCGAAGTGAACGGAGATGGATTATTCTAAGCTAAAGAGACAAACGTAAAAGGAACTGCTAGAAGCCAGGGGAAAGATAGGCAGCAGCAAACCCAAGGCTATATTAATTGCTGAGCTGATGGAGGGAGACAGAGCTCGCAGCGCTACGCCTCCAGCAGCCATGGAGGAGACCCTATACCAGAGGGAAATGAGGACCAGGCTGGAATTTTTACCCCAACCTGTACCACGGGATATGCTATCCGTGGTAATGGCAGATGTGCAGGAGTACGTGATGGCACACAGTCCGCGGAATGCATCCTCCCGAGCAGAATCCATTTTGGACGCACTCAGCAACCCAGTAAGACCCAAAATCCCATACCATGCATTTAAAATGTTTTGTGAGGAGAAGGATGAGATTGATGGGTATTTACAGGATTTTGAGAGACTGTGCGAGTTACATGATTTGGAGCAGTCCGTATGGGTGCCGGTGCTAGCAGGCAAGCTAGCCGGTAGGGCAGCGGAAGCGTATCGCGCTGTACCCAGGGAGGACAGCAAGGATTACGCTAAAGTGAAGAGAGCGATCTTGGAAAGATATGCCATTACCTCAGAGGCATACCGGCGCAAGTTTAGAGGCCTGCGCAAGCCAGAAAGAGATTCCCATGCAGAGTGGGCCCACAAGCTGGATCAAGCATCTCAGGGGTGGATACAGGCCAGCCAAGCTACCACCATGGAAGAATTGCGACAACTGATGCTGTTGGAGCAATTCTTTAACGGCTTGTCCCCAGAAGCCCAAGAATGGGTGAGAGATCGAAAACCCCTCACTTTAACCGAAGCAGCCAGATTAGCAGACCAGCATTTTGATGCCAGGAGGCACCATGGACTACAGCCTAACAACGGACGGGCTAATATACAATGCCACACCTGCAAGCAGTGGGGACATATGGCACGTGAGTGCACCCAAAATCGGAGCAGACAAGCTTGGAACCAGGTCAGACAGAACCTGGCCCCAAGGGCGGCTGCTCACCATTACCAAACGGAGCCAGCCGCTCATGAGGTGTTGAGCACCCAAGCCGAGGAACCCCTGGGAATTCTGCATGAGGTGATGTCGGTCCAGGGACTTCGGGATTCGGGAGCTACTTTAACCCTGATAGCTCCCCATTTGGTGCCGGATACAGCACCCACTGGCGGATCCGTGGCAGTACGAGGGGCAGGGGGAGCAGTAT